>NC_142348.1:1791585-1943231 GCF_054954075.1 Amborella trichopoda
AGATAGGGTCAAAAAGTTAGTGGGGCTTACGCACTGGCCTAAGTGCGTTTGTACCAGAGTGTGTTTGGGAGACCGTGTGTCTTGCGTGTCGGTGTAACCGTGTGTCTCGCGGTCTGTGTACCAAATATACAATCTACCGAGAAGAATAGTATTTGGGTTTAAAATTTGGACTCTTACTTCCGCCTCGAATAGCATTTGAGTTTAAAATTTGGACTCTTGTTTCCACCTAAGGTCGGTATACCAGTTGGGTCCTTGGGTGTCAGTTAGGTCCTCGAGTGTTAGTCAGGTCCATTGACACCCTTTGGTTTATGTAAGGCTGAGGCACATGCAATTGATGTTGTTGTGCCAGGATTTGAACCCTGAGGTCCGGTATACCAGTTGGGTCCAGGGGTCTCTAGCCGGGTCCATTGACACCCTTAGGTTTGTATAAGGTTGAGACGTGCAACCTTTAGGTTTGTCTAGCCGGGTCCATTGACACCCTTAGGTTTGCATAAGGTTGAGGCGCACCTTTAGGTTTGTGTAAGGCTGAGACGCATGCGATTGATGTTGTTGTGCCAGGATCTGATCCCTGAGGTTGATGTTATTGTGCCTGGATTTAAACCCTGAGGTCCGTATACACAGTTGGGTCCTGGGGTCTTTTAGTCGAGTCCATTGACACCCTTAGGTTTGTATAAGGTTGAGGCACATGCGATTGATGTTTGGTTCGGCCAGGATTTAAACCCTGTGAAATCCTAGACGTAAACACTAACCAAAGAGTCTTAACAACGTATGTTGGCTAAAGTGTGACCTATAAATATTAATATAGTTTATAAAATTGGTGTACAACCAACTCGTCGTAAATGCGCATTTCCAAAAGAGCAAGGCCGAATTGCTAAGCCGAGTCAAAGTTGTCTCGGCCGAGTTTCAAAACCATGGATCAAAGTAAGGTGCACCTTCAAATAGTGCTAAAGGATGCCATTACAATATTGAAATCTTTGTGATGGCATGGGAATGTATTTTAATATCTACTTGTAAAATTTAAAGCTTAAAAAATAGTGTAAATCAAGCAGATCCATAAGCATTCGAAAATCTTGAAATTTGACAATCTAAATAATGCACTACATGATGCACTCTTTCTAAAACTTGAAGTTCTCTTTATTTTTTTAAGTCCTTTTATCTCAAGGTCAAGATGATCTGATTTCAGGGTTTTTTGGCATCGAAACAACTTTTCTAGTTAATTTCTTAGGTACATCTTAGTTTGATTGTTTTGGGCCTCAAGCTTATATAAACATATTCCATATTTATATAAGGTATCAAATTTATATACCGCATAAGAAAGGCATACATATGCAAAAAAAAAAAAAAGTTGTTTCAATGCTAAAAATAGTGCATCATGTAGTTTTATCAAGGCCGTTTTTATGTATTTATAAACCTGCTCAAATTACACTGTTTTTGAAATTTTAAATTTCATAATTAATGAGAAAATAAATTTCAAAGTGATTATGAAGGTGCACCTTAATTTAATTATTTAAGGTGTACGCCTTATATAAACCACACGTATCAGTGTATTTTAACAGACCCAACTTCATGACCCCCCTTAGGTAAAAATTGACATGATTTCTATTCTTGAATGTCATTTTTATTTTTTCAAGATTTTGGAAAAATTTAGAATTTGATCATAAGCATCAAATAAATCTAAGAATAATTTATGGAAACAAAATCTGTTTCGTATTTTTATTTTCTAACTTTTAGATATTTATTGTAGTTATAGACTTTGCCCTTTTAAAACTATGTGAGATTTTCATGAGAAAAAAAAAGTGGTTTAGGATCGAATAATTTCTTTGCTGAGCAATATTCAAACGAGATTTCTACAAAACTTAGGCTAATTGTCAACCATAAGCAAAAAAGAAAAGAAAACCATTGTTCTACAACAATTAAAAGTTTTCTATTGCTACAATAAAAGTTATTTTTTTATCATGAATAATAAACATGATATATATATATATATATATATATATATATATATATATATATATATATATATATATATATATATATATATATATATATATATATATATATATATATATATATATATATATATATATTGCTAAACTAAATGCATGTTATGTGGACAGAATATGTATTTGCTTTGACATAAATATGAGTATAAAAAATGTTAAATCTCAAAATTGGTTTTCGAGAACATTATGCATGTACCTCATTTAAAGAAAAGAAATGTAATATTTAGGTGGCATTAAGTACTTTTATTATAATATTTCAAAAAAAAGTATCTAGATTTCTAAAATATATCCTCAAGATATTGGCACACAGAAAAGACCATGAACACGTGTATATTTACCTAGACTAAATTTATATATATTCATGCATGATGTACGTGATGCAACAGTGGCCTTCATCCATGCCCTTGATGGATGGTGGATGTGGGAAGGGGTATAGCAAAACAGAAAGTATTGGTATAAAAAGGTCACAATCATCTCTTACCCTAAGATGTGAAATTAGGCGGCTGTGGGTGTGTCATTGACCATGCTCAAATTCCAAAAATCAAATTTAGGAACTTATTGTAGAGAAATACACAACCACCTGATTTTACATATGACGAATTCCTCCACACTCTTAACCACCTAATTTTACATCAAAGGGCTAAGAATAATTGTGAATTTCTAGTACGAAAGTCCAAGAAATTACAGCTCTAAGCAAAATGTCTTAAATTACATCCTTTACATGTTAGAAAGGATATAGAAACTAAGTTCTCAAAGCCACTCACATGAGGAATTGAATTTGTTTCACTTGTTGTTATGACTTCTTGGGCCTTGTTTTACATTTCAATATTTTTGGGTAGAAGTCCGAGTAAAATACCAAGCCAAGTGAAACATATATCAAAGTTTGAAATTTGAATGATGTAAAACTGGGAACATATTAATGTCAAAGTAGGCCAAAGATCAACTTAAAATATGGGGTTTAGGTCAAAACTTTGCAAAATTGGGCATTTTAAAAAAAAAGAAAAAAGAAAAAGGTACGACCCAAATTTGGGAAATTTAAGTTGGGTAGGTTTTGTATAAGTTTGAGGCCTTAAAGCACCTTCAAATAGTGCCGAAATATGTTGTTTTAGTATAAGAAATCTTTATGATGACTTGAAATTTTATATTTAATTATAAAATTTAAATATTAAAAAATAGTGTAAATCGAGCCGATGTATGAACACTTGAATTGACGGTCTAGATAGTACCTTACAAACTTTTCCCATTTAAGTTTGGTTTATAAAATTGAAGTTAACATTAAAAAACAAAAAGAACAAAAAATAAATAAAGCAGAAGAAAAAAGGGGAAGATTGACACCCTTTTGGTTGAAAGCTGTTGAAAAATGGGGCCACGATGGAGTGATTGTCCATCTTCTCTTAATAGTTAGATGGAAAAAATGTCCTGTCTTGAAAAATCTTCAGTCTACGCAGGGTTCTGACCATATCCGGAGACAAGTTATTCAGAGACAAAAAAAAAACCCTTCTATAACTTTTCTTTGTTCGATTAGGAATCACCTCAGTCAGACCGGGGCCACCATGACTCGACTCGAGTCCGACTTTCTAAACACCGTGTCAGCTAAGAATAAGCATGATGTATTAGGGTTTGTATTAGGTCATGATCACCCAAGTCCTCAGATGTGGAGCCAGTTGTTGGGCCAATGGGGTGAGAAACCACATGTCATGGCTAGGTGTCATTATGACGTCATAACTAAGGCAAACAACCTTCAATGGGAGGAGTAGGTCAGAGAAGGTGTCATTATGACGTCATAACTAAGGCAAACAACCTTCAATAGGAGCAGTAGGTCGGAGAATTTATTCGGTTTGGGTCAAAAACTCGAATTTCATTTTAGTTGGATTGAGCATGGATCCAAGACTGGATCAAAAGTTGGATTTAAATAGTATTTTGGATCGGTAGGTATAAGTCGATCAGATCTGGATCTGACCTAATTATTAAAATATCATAATATTTTATATATATATATATATATATATATATATATATATATATATATATATATATATATATATATAGCATTTTTTTGTTATATATTATTTGATATCTTTAAAACAATATTTTTGGATCTGACTGGGTTTGGATCCGTATCCAGATCCAATATATATTTTTTGGATTTGAATCTGGATCTAAATATTTTGGATCCAATTGGGTCCAGATCCGGATCTAGCTCTCATGTATACTTTTCGTATCCAAATCTGAATCCAATGGATCGAGACCCGATCTAACCCATTCTCAACCCTAATGTGGCAGTTTGTATAAGATGGCAAACTATACTTGTAGAAGTAAGATTGTGACATCTTATACCATTCATTTTAGTTGGATGATGTAGACTTGACACATCTTTTAAAATAATATAAAAAAGTGGCATATCTTTTAAGATGGTGTGAATCTACATCCAAAATAAAATAGACAACGTTATTTTTGCAAGCTTACTTCTAAAAATAACATTTATGAATACCTATATTTTTAAAGGCTCAAATAGCATTCGGGTCCAGGTTTTGGACCCATACCCAACCTTTCATATCCAAAAATTTGGACCCATACTCAGACCCGAGGTCTGATCTACCCATCGGTCCCAAGTCTAGTTGGATTGATTGCCACCCCTACACATTTGAGACAACGAAACCCCCTTGTTTCATCAAAACCTAGGTTCTTACCATAATTTATAAAATTATAATAACACAAGACTTGAGAGATCGGCCTTCTTATAATTCAAAATGGTTAAGGATTCGAGGATCTAAGCTTTGGACTTGAGCTCTATATATTAGAAACTAACTAAGATCCAACTGCTATCAACAAGAATAGCCTTGGTATCTTATTGGATCTTAGTAACCAACATTAGCATAGGAAGGGGAGCTACACTCTCTCTTTCTCTCTCTCTCTGTCTCTCTGTCTCTCTCTGTGTGGAGTGAAAGATTCATCAACCTAGTAATGGAAGTTGAAGAACTCCAAAAGCAACTGGTTTCTTCTCTCTCCACCATGCATAAAAGCTTATACGTGAAGGACTTTATGTGGTCAGAGAATGAATGGCCCAAGATAAGGCATGATGATTATGAAAGTGGGGACAACATGCCTTTGATCAGTCTCTTGGAAATCTTAGATGGGAAGAGAGAGAGTGAAGCCTATGAGAACCTGTGCAAGGACATGGTAATGGCATGTGAGAGCTGGGGTTTCTTCAAGCTTGTGGACCATGGAATACCTAATGTGGTCATAGAGAGCATGAAGGAGAGATGTTTAGGGCTTTTTGATCTTCCTATGGAGCAAAAACTCAAGGGAGAAAGGTCAAGTAACTTGCCATTGGGTTACTCTCCTACAAACACTGATTATGGCCACAATTTGCCATGGGCTGAGAGCCTCCAACTTTTGCAATCTCCCCAACAAGTCCTCACCTTCTCTAAGAAAGTATTTGGCAATGAGCACAGTCCTTTTAGGTAATTTCTAAGCTGGAGAAACCTCTTTGGGTATGTGCCTGTAGTGTTTCTTTCTTTCTTTCTTTTTTTCCCTCTTTACTTATTTTTTCTTCTTCTCTTTTTTATTTTCTGTTAACTTTTTTTCCCTCTTTACTTATTTTTTTTTCTTTTTTTCTTTTTCTTTTTTTTTTTTTCTCTTTTTTATTTTCTGTTAACTTTGGGACTTGGTAAGAATGAAATCCAAGATGTTATGTTGTGGCATTTGCCATCTTGACTGCCTCTGCCTTGGGTCCATTAGTCGTGTATCAGTGTTCGTAAACTCAATCGGTCCAACTCATAACCGGCCGGTCAAACCGGAACCCGGCACTGGCTAATCTGGTTTTTGTCGATTTTGGGGGTCTGGTCTGGTATTTTAAAAAGAAATACCATAAAATCTCAAAAAATAAGAGATTTGTTTGTAATGAGTTTTTTTAATGTTTTTATCATTTTGGTAAATATAGTAAAGTGTTTTGGCCATGAATACTTATTCTTATATTTTTCCTATTTTTTTAGATAATTTCAAAAATACTTTTGAGCACAAATTGATTTTAAAGAATCCACTTTTTCACTAATTTTCGACTAAATTTGGATGTACTTTGTTTAATAATACTTTAAATATACTTTTCATAATTTTAAAAAAAATTTAACCGGGAGCCGATTTTTGGGTTCCCAAGGCCGGTTCAATTTTTTGAACACTGCAGTGCATACATGTATCCCTTACCAATGGTAGACAACCATCCTTGTACTAGGACTGTGCCAATTATCTATGATATTTTTTATATGACTAGAAATTTTTTATTAAGGGCAGTGTTGAGCCTGTTGGCATGAGCCCGCGCCTCATGCAAATACCATGAAACCACAACGAAGTCCACTTTTTTGATGGATTGAGGAACCAAATCCCATTCTAACCCTTGAAATCCATTTCTACCTAGGGAAATGGAAATTGAGGTAACCATGTAACACTATGGTGTGACATTCTTTTTAATGAAATAAAAATGAAAATTTATCAAAATACACCTAACTTTTTAACAAGTTAACGATTTATCATTTTTCATCTACCCTAACTTATGGTCATGTATATTTTAATGATTTTTTTAAAATTAAATAAAAAGTTATGGGCAAAGTATTAAATACTTGATATCGTACCTTTTGATAAATTTCCAAGAAAAAAAAAGGAGATTGAGATTCGTCCACTAAATGGATTGTTCATATAACTCAAAGCAGGAATTGATTTGGAGCATATTTTGAGCTCAAGTCAATCTTTTCTAGATAAATATAAGGTATGAGTTAATATGATTTGAGAGTTTTGGGTTCAAAGAAAAACCCAAAACAAAATATTTTAGAGTGGAACCAAATGTACAATTTGCTCCCATGGAACCATCGTATCTTTTTCCTTTTTGGGGGAGAGTTTTTCCATTAAATTTTTATACGTTAAAATGAACAAGTTTCCCCATTTATTCTATTATTTAACCCAAGGACGTGGTGGTTGCATTTCGGCAAAAACTAAAGGAAAATTGTTTCATGCGGGGCTGGACCGGCTCAAAGGTATAAAGCCGAAATCCATCTAAAAACAATTGTAACTAACGGTTTAAATATTTTTTTAATATAAATATTATTTTTAGTTTTTATTTATTTTTTATATTCATGATCTCCATGTTAAAGATTATGGATTTTCTAAAAATTGGGATCAAATTATACTTAAAAAATAAATTTATCGCCAAACCCGCATTTCTACAATATACGGGCTGGCCGCATGCTAACAGTCTCCAAAACTAAAATCGCACTTAGGATCCATGAAAAGGTGTGGTTTGTATAAAGTTAAAGCCCTAAACAAGCAAAGTAAGGTGTTCCTCTAAATAATATCAAGAGATGATTTTTCAATGACAAAAATTGTTATGATGGCCTGAAAATTTAATTTGATCTTTGGTTATAAAATTTAAAGCTTCAGTAGATGGAGCAGATTGAAAACATTGAAAACTGATGGTCCAAGTAATAAATTGCTTGACTATATGGCAATTGAGAGAGAGAGATGGATGCCATGTTGACTACATGGCAATTGGGGGGGAGAGAGTTGCCATGCTTGACTACATGGCAACTGCAAGAAACAGAGACAGAGACAGAGAGAGACCATGCTTGACCACATGGCAATTGAAAAATCATATTTACTAACAAGTGCATCACCTTGCAATGGATTCCTTCACAGTGATGCCATGCTTGACTACATGCATGCCATGGATGCATTGGGAATGCTCATATTTGAGATGCTGGCTCATGGACTAGGCCTTCCCCATGACTATTTCTCAAAGAACTTTGAAGAGAAAGAGGCAACCATGATCAGAATCAACAGATACCCTCCTTGCCCTCTACCAAGCAAATGCCTAGGGTTAGGGAGCCACTCTGACCCCCATACCCTAACAATTCTATTGCAAGATGAAGTTGGGGGCCTCCAAGTTCTAAAGAAGGATGAGGAGTGGGTTGGGATAAGACCCCTCCCCAATTCATTTATCATCAATGTTGGTGACACACTTGAAGTAAGTCATAGCAATGAAGCATCATTTCATATTCAATTACACACATTTATTTCTACCGAGCAATGTTCGAAAAAATTGCCGATTTAGGACCTGCCCGAGTTGGTCTGAAGCTAAGCGAATCTGAACCTAAGAACCATGGGATCCTCTGAAGCTCTGTTTTTCATAATTTTTAAAAATTTTGGTTACTAAAAAGGGAAAATTTCAAAATACACCTAACAATTAAAGTTTCTAACTTTTTACTCATTTCTTCTTATTGAATTTCAAAAAGCCCACCAGAGTACATATAATCATCATCAATTGGAATAGTTGAAAATACACAATAAATCTTTTAGTATTTGACAAGGTAGGTATATTTTGATAAAATCCCCCAGTAAAAAAAACCCATGGTCCAACCTTTATTTGCCGTAATCGAACTGTATGGGGCTTGGGTTCCGATTGTAATGAATCAGAGCCTGGGTCCAACTTTTAAAACATTATGCCACTTGTAATTACATGTGGAACATGCATGCACATATATGTAGGCGCACATTCATTTATTCATATACAAATTGAAGTATTTAGAGTGCATCTTGAGCTAAAAAAACTGCTCCAGATCAAATCCAACTAAAAAATTTGACTTCCGTTAAGGTTTACTGGGCTCAAAATCTTTTTCCTTTTTTTAAAAAAGAAAATCACAAGGTTGATCTGTACTGTATCAAATATGATAGATGTGTTTTGGTTGCAGACCATGTTCTTGGGTGGTCTGGCAGGCCTACTCTCGCAGCACATACGCTTAAATCCTTTTTGCCTCGCCAATTTATGGTTGTATTATCCATTAACATGTTTAAGCTCTCTCTTATTTTCCCAGAAAATCTAAAATCTTTCAAAATCCTACATACACAAGGTCTCTTACTCACCTGCCTAAGGTTTATAGTTTGAACCAGCAAGCCCACTTTCTAATACATGATTTCCCTCTTTACTCTTGAAAAATGAGTTAACTTGTTTTAAGTTGTCTTGCCATTCTCCTCAGTGTTATGAGGATCGGACTGGTCACCGAATTGGTGAATGGTCTAGTTTGATCAAAACCGGTCTGGTTGCTGGTCAAAATGGTTGGTCCAGATTATATATATATATATATATAATTAATTAATTAATAATTTAAATTATAACATATATTAAATAAAATTGTTATTGCTTGAACCAGTCAAAACTAGCCAGTCCAAATGGCTAAAACCGGCCAAACATTAATTCTTTGATAAGTTTTCAACCATATATGATTTTTTCTTTAGACCAAACCGACCAGAGTACTACTAGTTGGTAGTCCAAGCGGTCATCTGATCTTGGTAACTATGATCCTCCTATGAACATTCGTATAATAATTATAAATTTCATATATTTTCCTTTTATTTCAAAGTGAAACCTAATGCTATGCCATTTATGCTTTGTGATTTTGCATTTCATGTCTTTTCCCCTATCTCCAAGCAGAGACACTAACCCCAAATTTGCTTTTCGTTAGGCATGGAGTAATGGAAGGTTGAAGAGTGTGGTTCACAGAGCTGTTGTGAACAAAGAGAAGCAACGCTTCTCTATTGCCTACTTCCTTAGCCCCGCGAGTGACATGGTGGTGGATAGCCCTTCACAGCTTATTGATCAAGAAAAAAACCCTAAAAGATACCTTCCTTTTACATGGGCACAATTCAGAAGAGAGCTGATCATCCAAAAGAGAGTAACAGGTAAATCTGCTCTCAAAAGATACACCATAGAGTGACAAATTTGTAATAGGAGTGAACGAAAGATTGTTACAATAAAATGAGGCCCCAATGCACTAGATGTGCACATTTTCCTTTGGATAGTGTATTATACTCTTCTCCTCTCACACGCTTATTTATGGATAGAGTTTTGGTGCTCTAGTTGGAGCACTTTATTCTAGTGCGTCTACCTTCCATAATCCATTTTAAAGATAAGTTGTGGATTTAGACTTTCAGAGATGGATAAAGTTGACTGTCCACATCATGAATGCAGAATAAAAAAAAATGATTCTAAATCTTAAAAGCAGTTTTTTTTAAAGTTAGTTTTGGGGTTGGCTGCACGAATCATATTCCCCCATTCAACACTACTAAGAGCTATACCTTCAGTCATACTACAAAATATGGTGCTTACGGTCTAACAGAAGTTATGGCCCCTGATAGAGTGGAATGGCGAAACAAGATTCATATAGCCGATCCCAAGTAATAAGGATAAAGCTCGGATGATGATGGTAGTTTTGTAAAAATAAACTACAAATTTAAGAACCTGTAAAACATGCAAATCTTTTTAGATCGTTGTTCATGATTACCGAAAAATAAGAACAAAACAGTAGCTATAAATATACCTTCCAAGATCAAACAATAAAAGAAAACGGCTTGTTGTTCAAATCCCTGAAGGGGTGGAACAACCTTCACCTCTTTTCTCCTCCAAGCTTGATGGGAAACTTTCTTATGGAGAATGAGTAAGAGCTGGGACCGTCACCTTATATCATTTCCTTATTATGTTTGTTTCCTTTATCTTAACTCATCATAGGCGGTTATCTTTAAGAGAGAGTGGGGGAGATGATTATCACGAATCTTTATCTTAATATTGGATAATCGATTTACTTAAATTGTGGATAATATTATCTTTAAATAATTATTGTTATACCACAAATTGAGGATGTTTTCTAACATTCTCCCACTTAGGTTAACAATAATTATAATTAAAAATACATCCTCAATTTGAGTAAATATAAAATATTCTCTTAAAATCAAGACTTTGACAAGTGAAACTACTAATACCAAATCATGAAGGCTAATTGTATTCTATAAATGACACATTGTCATTCCATGGTTATAGGATTAGTACCAACACTCTCTATAGTCTCCAACATGTAACATTTACGGTGGACAAAAACTTTATGATATGTTAAAATCCATATCCCACCTAAAAACGTTCCAAAAAACTTTTTATCCTGATATCTTTATGTGTACATATAAAACAGGAACTTTGATGCATCCAATATGTATAAATCAAATTGAATAAGTATCACATATTGTATGCTAGCAATATAACTCCCACTGATCAAGTGCATTCCACATGTTAGTTAAATCCATATGAGCAACATGTTCTACAAGCTATTTGGGACTCAAACCCATGGTCAAGGTAACAACGATCATCAGTTTTGTATTGATGTGCTCAATGGACACTACAAGTACCCTTACCTTCTCCCTTAAAACAAGATATTTAATTTCTATATGTTGGGATAAGTCCAAGCTCTTGTTGTTTTAAAAGAAGAAAACTACAGCAGAATCATCATAGAAAAATCTCGGTGGCTTGGAAATAAAATCTACAACCCGAAGCCCCGAGATAAATTTCTGCAACTACAAAGCTTGTTTGGTAGCCTTATAGTAAGCTACTAATTTTGCTACTGTAAACGACGAATCTACTATGGAATGGCTCCACTAGCCATCATGAAAATATAACCTGATGTCGACTTCTTATCATCGGGATAGCAAAATCTATAACCAAATATCCAATCACATCAAGATGATTAGATTTACTTTATGTGAGCATAATGTTCTTTATTCCCTGCATATACGCCATTATTTTCTTTGCCGCTTTCCAATATTCTAGCCGTTGGTTACTATGATATCTAGCCAATATACTGACCACAAAAGCTATAGTTGGATAGGTGCACTGTCGAGAATACATTAAACTTCACACAACTAATGCATAAGGAATATTCTTTATATTCTTATTTCTAAATTATATTTGTGGCATTGTAATTTGTTAACCTTGTCACCCTTAATAATAGATGCTATACCATGGAGAATAATTTTGCATATTATACCTCTTGAGCAACATCTCAATGTATGCCTTTTGTTAGAATCTCATAATACCTTGAGATCTATGTCAATGAATTTCTTTACTAATCACACATGAAATTTCACCCAAGTCCTTCATATTGAAAACCTTAAATAAAGAATATTTATTTCATGCAACATATGAATGTCATTACTGTGCAATAGAATGTCATCGACATATAGAACCAAAATAGTGAATTTGCTCCCACTGAACTTGAGGTAAATCCCTTCGTCCATAAGATTCTCCATAAATCTGGAAGACTTAAAAGTAACAACTTATAGACCTTAAATCTAATTCATTTTCAAAAGGGTGATAAAATCTGGCATTTTGCAGGGCATCTCCATAGATACAAATGTCTTAAACTACGCTTCCTACCAATCCATATTTTCAAATAGGGTCTTTAATATAGTTTTTTACTAAGACCATGATTCACTATATAAATAACAGAGAAACATGAAAATTTGAGTTACAAACAATACTCCTTATTAGACTAATCCCTACACCTTTCTCTTGGGATGTCCCCAGCTTTCTATGCCACAACATAAAATATTCTCATTCAAGTTTTTAAGTTTCTCATTACACACATTTGAAGGGATAAAAGAGATTCAACAAAAAATAAAATCCAAATTCAATTTATAGAGACCATCACATAAGTTTTCGGAACCCACAATACACTTACCATGAAATAAAAAGTAATTTTTATTGCCAAAATTAAATTAAAACTATAACTATCTAATTTTCTTACTTGCCCAATAGTTGGCACATTAAGAATATCTCTCAAGTCTATTACAAAACTACCATGTAGAATTAACCTAACTACTCATATCGCCTTCATTTATTCCTCAACTCCATTTGCCATCACAAGCCTTCATTCTCTATCAAATAGTGTCTGATTGTTGTTGGATACCTTTATTTTCCAATAACTTCTTATATTTGAAGCAATTTCTCTTCAAATGCCCATTGTTTTTGCAAAAGAAGCATTTTTTTTTTACCTTTCGGTCATTTTGTTTCTAAATCTGTGAAGTAGTCCCTTTTGATTGATAATTTGCATGTGTCCCATAACCTTTATTTTCTGATGATATAAATGTTCCTTTTCTGCCTGAGCTAGTCTCTGTTAAATGTGCAACTTCTAGCTTATTTTGATTTAATCTTTCTTCTTCTTGAACACACATAATTTGAATATCATTCAAATTCCACTTTTTTTTCTGAGTATTATAAGCAAGCTTGAACTGATCATACTGCGTATGTAACGAGTGGAGAATAAATTGCCCAGAAAACCCTCTGAGATATTCATGTCCATAGACTTCAATTGATTTGTAATATTAATTAGTTGCATAACATAGTCCCTGATAGCGCTATGACCATCATACCTCATGGTCAGTAACTTCATCATAAGGGTGTTCGCCGGGGCTTTAGTGGGACTTACAAATTATTCATGTACCTTGCTCATGAAACTCTAAGTATTATCCTCATTAAGAATAGCACCTTGTATTGTCTTACCAATAGACCTTTTTATAATCATGAGGCTCATCCTGTTATACCTTTCCCATTTCGCATATTTAGCTTTCTGTTCAGTAGTGCTCTCGTTGTTGGGCTCGGGAGGTTCATCTTCACGCAAGGCTAAATCAAGATCCAAAATGCCTAGAGTAATCTCAATTTTTTACTTCCAATCATAGAAATTAGATCCATTTAGAGTTTCAATCTCTGCTAAGTATCCAGCAACTGCAAAGGGATTTAGAGCTGTCATGATTTTCAAACAATTATGCTCACAAAATTGTATTTACCCATAATTAATAATTCATTATTTTAACATCAAGTACCTTTAGTAAATTGATGCATCATCACAACCCCTCCTTTAGGCCAAGATTATGACATGCTAATGGTCTCTTGTTAATGAACAATCAATCCTTATACCCACTATAGGGCTGGGTTATCACAAACATTATAGATAACAAAGAACTTACTCCTTTGGGTTTAACGTCGTCTAAGTCTATAGTGCTCACACCAACCATCCTATTTCGCTAAGTTGTACAGATAAAAAACTACCTTTGGGTTTGATTTTTATTTGTAACGGCTCAACGCCAATTTGTGGGCTCATTGATGATTCACACAATTTTATTTTACTTTTATTTTTTAGTCAAAATAAATAAAAACAAAAAATATTATTAAAAATCATCAAATATTTTAATACCATCCAAATTCTCGTGATTGCACCACTTTGGCAGTTACATAATCATTCCAACATGTTTGGTTTTAAAATAAGGATCAATGATAAACCAATTTTAGTCTGCTAAAGGATAAGAGATTACACATAAACAATAGCAAAAATAAATATGTTATCTGCTTTTAAAATGAAAATACACGTTTTCTAAATATTAAAGGGCAATGATTTCATGCAACGTTTGTATAGTAATATGATGCAACAACCTTAAAAAACCATCTTATGGTCATTTGTTTGATCCAAATTTTGAAATATACACTCTTTTCATTCCAATGAACAATCACAAAAAAAAATAAAATTGAAAACACAACCTAGAAAGTATTTTTTTAGCCCAATTAACATAAGCCGCTCATTTTGGTGAGATGCTTAGATCTAGGCCTTAAAAGGATTTTTTCATTTCCAATTGTTTTGGATGGATTTATTATCATTAGATGACTAATGTTAAGAAAGAAAAAAAATGATTTTGAGTTCATAAAGGCTAAGATCTTGAAATTCACAAAATGAATGGTCTAGATTCGTTGTTTGAAGGGACTAATTTTGACCATATCTAAGGTTCAAATTGAACTTTATTTGGGGGGAGATTGATTATTGAGATGAAGAGAGTGTGTGTGCAAAATTTGAGGTCATACAAATACCACAAACATGATTTTCTAGAAGTGTCGTTGTATTATGCTATAATACAACCATTGCATTAGATCATTGTTCAATATTAAAATAGAGCATCCAACATAAGGCATCTTATATTAGTAATACCCAAATACAAATTGATATCTCATAACATATAAGAAAGTGTATTTTACACATGAGCTCTGCCTTACACGCAGTCCTTATACTATTTCTCTCTCTCTACCACTCCTTGATTTTAAAAATAAATAAATAAATAAAAATAAACATAGTTTAATAGGTGTTAGGTGAAATAAATTAAAAAGGAAGTATGAGAGAGAAGCCAATATTATTACTAGGAAACCACCAATAAAGATCATATTTCCATCCCTTTAATGCCTCTCCCTTTCCCTATTTCAAGATCATATTTGCATCCCTTTAATGCCTCTCCCTCTCCCTATTTCAAGATCATATTTCCATCCCTTTAATGCCTCTCCCTCTCCCTCTTTCTCTTTTTCTGTGTGAAACTTTCTCACTTCTTTTAATTCCACCTATTTGTTTATTGATTTTCGATGGATAATGAGCAAAAGTTAGGACGATCCCCTTATATCATTTTTTTATTATGGTTATTTCCTTTATCTTAATCCATCATAAGTAGTCATTTTTAAGGGAGAATGGGAGAGATGATTATCATTAATTCTTATCTTAATATTGGATAATCGACTCACTTAAATTGTGGATAATATTACCCTTTATATAATTATCGTTAGACTACAAATTCGATATATTTTCTAACAAGTTTTTTACAAACCATTAGATTTGCAATATTTTCAAGCTACAAATTCATAGATGTAATGCAGAAATGTATTTATCGTGATTTGGAATGGGTCTCAAATCATAAATACATGGAAGGTCAGAATGGACTCATGCTTAAGGAGATACATAATAAACCTCTCATGTATCATATGAGTTTGGAAAAAGTTTATATAACGTTGTCACCTTAAAATGTAATTAAGGTGCAACTCTAAAATCCTATGAAAAAGATTGTTTTGATGTTAGAAAAATATCTAATTGATCCTTTCGACATATAGATGTATAGATACAGAGAAAAAAATATATTTCAAGCCAAAACAATAGTACATATTGCAATGCATTATCTAGATCGATCATTTTCAAGATTTTCATGTATTTATATATCTGCTTGATTTAACCGTTTAAATTTTATAACGAGAGCAACGGCAAAGTTGTATCTCAAGATAAAGTTCGGAAGTACACCTTAACTTGCGTTTAAGTTTGCATCTTTATCCAAACAGAAAAGATTTTACCGACCCAAAGGACCACAACCACAATGTCTACCCGCTCCCATTTTTAGGGGTTGTAAGGGCGGCATTTAGTTCACCCACCCATGATAGACTCAATTTTCTTGAAAAGAAGTACATGAAAAAAGAAAAAAGAAAAAAGAAAAAAGAAAAAAGAAAAAAGAAAAAAGAAAAAAGCAAAAATGGTTTTATTGAACTCAATGACACCAGGCTGTCCATTTGTTAAGGGCTATAGCTAGTCTTTGAGAACTAAAAATCCTTTTTATTTATGGGAAAAGTTTATGTAAAGCCAAGGCTCTAAACAATCAAATTTGAATGTACATCAAAATTTTCACTAAAAGAGGTTGTTTTGATACCCGAATATCCTCAAATTGATCATCTCAACATCAAGATTCATGGACATGAGAAAAAATAGATTTCAAGTTTCAGAAATATTGTATTTTGTAACACATTTATGAACCGTCAATTTTCAAGTTTTCATAGATATGTTGATCTACACTATTTTTGAAGTTTTAAACTTTATAAATAAAGATGAAAATATATTTTGAAGCTAGTACAAAGATTTTTAGTATTGAAACCACATTTCTCGACACTATTTGAAGGTAGGCTCTAATTTGATTATTTAGAGCCTATGCTCTATACAAACCACACCCTTTATGTATTTATATATTTTATTCGTCTCATGGGAATGAGGTAAATACAAAACTGAGGTTAAAACAAATGGAAAAGGTTTCTATACTTCTCCTACAGCATGGAAGATCTATGCTTCCCCTACCATCCAGCCGTCTAATTTTGATCAAGAGAGCCAACTCACCGTTTAATCTTAGATCCGACGTCTCAAAGTATTTTATTTTTAGTTTTTTTTTTTATAGAAATTGTATGAATATAAAATTTGATATGTGTCACCTTCTCATTGGGGCGCATTTATAAAAAATATTAAAAATAATTTTTTGATAAAATATAATGACCAAAATACCCTTTCAAACTTTCAAAGGTATTTTAGTCATTTTATTTTATTGGAATTTTTTATTTTTATTTTTTTTTCGCTAGTGCGAGTTTAATAGAGAATTGGACTTACAAAATTCGGTGTCAAAATAGTTTATAGAAAAAACATTAAAAATAAAATAGTGTAGAAACGTGACATTGTGATTGAGGCAATCTTAGCCCTCCATTCAGAATGAACGGTTGGATAATGGGACGTATGGAAAAATATCTCCATGCCCCCCATTTTTAAGTTTTATATTTCAATAGACCCAAGATTTCAAAACTTATGTTGGGTCATAGAAATTCTAAGTCTTGTATCTAGTAACCCCTTAAGTTAACTTTATCCCATTTAAACCTATTTTTTTGCCCCAACAAATATACTAAAGACATATCATTTTTAAACACCATTTCTCTCTCTTCACATGAGTGTCCCATAAATCTCACTCTCCATGACTTTTCCCAAACCCGTTCTCTCTTCCTATTTTCTCACTCTCTCTCTCTTTCTATGGTTTATTTGCTTGATTTATGTGGATTTTTTCTATTGATTGGTTGGATATTATTCGCATGGATGATTATCTGTATGTAGATTGTGCCTGTTTTTGGAACCCAAGCAAATGGAGAGAGGTTTCGGGAAACACGTGGTAGAGAGAGAGAACGAGAGACCTAGAGAGAGAAAGTGGGAAAAAATATAGATAGAGAGAAGGGATTGAGAGAATCTCACGGAAGAGATAATGAGAGAAATTTGGGGGGAATATATCACATAAAGAGAGGAGGGGTTTAGAATGAACGTGTCTTTTTTATATTTGTTAGGGTTAAAAAAATAGTTAAAAGTGGATAAGGTTAGTCAGGGGGGTTAAAAGATATATTTTAAATTATTGGGTCTATTGATATATGAAAACAAAAAATGGGGGATACAGGGATGTTTCCCTAAGTTTTATGCTGTGGAGAAAGCATAGAACGCTTGCCCAAAACAAATTCTCCACAACACCATTTTTTTTATGGGTGAGTTTTATATAAGGTTGCCTCTTTAAAAGTAAGGTGCATCTTTAAAATTTGTTTGGAGATGTCATTCTGTGCCAGGAATCATATAATAACTTGAAAATCTATTTTCATCCCTATTTATAAAATTTAAAATTTAGAATCCTCAAAAAATCCCAAATAAGATATTGAAAGAACATAAATATCCACTTAGAACCATATAAGTCAAACGTATCAAAAACTATTGTTGCTGGCCCCCAAAGTAATGCCAACCCAAGTTTTGAATCGACCCTAGTTATGCGAGAATCATGTTATTGGCACAGGGCCGTTTGAATAGCTTCTAGATGGAACCCGAATTATGCAAATACGATATTTAGATCTCTGTTTGTATAACCTTTGCAAAAAAAAAATTCATGTGAAGAACCGGTTGCACCATTAAATTTTATCATAAGATGTAATTTTGGCGTAAAAAATTCCCAAGATTCTTTCATAATCTATTTTCATCTTTAATCATAAAATTTTAGACCCAAAAATCAGTCCAACTCAACTAGATCTATAAACACAAGAAAATATTAAAAATGGATGGTCAAGATAATGTGTTGCAAGATGTACTATTTTTTGGACTTCAAATATTTTTTCTTTTTCATATTCATACATCTCGATGTGGAAATAATTTTTTAAAGGGTTTTCAACTTCAAAGTATGTTTTTACAACGGATTTTTTAGGTACACCTTAATTCTACATTTTACGGTTGCAACCTTAAATAAACTTTTTACAAAAAAAAATAGTTACTAGACATAATTTCATTAGGAACCCTAAGGAAAAGATAAACTGTACTTATTTTTGAGAGGGTAATTCATTAGAAGATTGCCAACTAAAAATTTCATAAAGAGAATAAGGATAAGAGAGCCACCTGCCTACTTTTATCAAGCCCAAAATAATGGTGGCCCCATAAAAAGCGCCTAGTTATTGTAAAGGAGTAATTTAGGTCGAAAATGTATACAATAAGATTATTTATTTTTTGTACAAGAAAATCATAATTACAATTGACTTCTAGAAGTAGCATCTGGTGAGTGGAGATGTGTTATTAATTAGGCACAAAGTCTAAAATAAAATTTCTCGAATGTTGCAGCACACTTCAATCCGTCAGATTTCACACCCACTTGCTAAAAATGATTGTGACCTCCTTATACTAAAAGTAGTGGACAGTTTTATACCTAAAGTAAATAGTCTTGTTGATATAATAGTATATAATCCTATTTATGTTCATGTAGCTCAAGATCGTTCGATCAAACTATCAGATGGCATATGTTTATAGACATGTATAATTAATGCATGTGAGGGAAGAAGTTTAAAATTTTCTACAAGGGGATTAGATTTAAGCCAAGAAAAGCATAGAACTATTATTTATTTTTTGTACAAGAAAATTATGATCACTCTTGATTATTGGATGTGAAATCAAGTTGATAGGGATATGCCGTTGGTCCAAACGAAAATTATCGAGCTATGTGACACTCAGCTATTAAATTTCACATCCAACAATTAGAGATGATTGTAATGGTCTTATGTATACAATCCCTTAAAATAAAGTTCAAATACAATATAAACAAATGCATACATACTATTTTTTCAATTTCAATTATGTTTCCCTATAGGTTGTGTGCATAGAATTATTTGAAGAATTAAAGGGGTTCACAAAAGGTAATGGTTAGACTGCCAACCGGGCCAGGTCAAACCAAGCTCAAACCCACCCCAAATGTATTTGGGGTTAGTGGTGGGAATGGAGCCTAGGACGCTATATTGAGGGCCATGTCCCTCTATACACCGATGCCTGGACCTTGTTTCTCTCTCTCTCTCAAGGGATAAAACATGAAAATTCAATATTGTTTTCATTGGTGCGGTATGAATAGCCTTGGTCAGAGTGGCGGGGTGCCAAATCATGTTACATGGAGTTTCATTCCTAAAACACTTAAAAAAAAATTGTAAGCATGAAAGATGCAGTTCTGGTATTCAAAATCCTTATGATGATCTAAAAATCTATTTCACTTCTAACTATAGGGTTTAAATCTCTAAAAAAAATGAAAATCAAACAACTCGGTGAACGGACAATCCAGACAACATATTACAAGATATGCCCTTTCTACCGCTGAAAATCTTCTTCTTGTTTTTAAATCGTTAATTATCAATATTGAAATGACCGGTTTGCAAGTTTTTTTTTCATCAAAATTGTACTTTTTAACGCGAGATTTGGAGAGTGATTTTATAAAACTATTGCCCTGCAAAATAATGTCCTTTTCATGTACCTAGAGTGCTTTGACAGTTATTTATCAGTTAAGATGCTGTTCAGTCTATCCCATACTCAATTCTTGGTCTGGTAATATTTATTTCTAAGAATAATATAACTGGCTTGACAAGAACCAATAGTCCCATTGTCTTTATGTCCTTGCTGTCGAATTCAATAGAAGGAATAAATTCATTGCTAACTTTTTGCAATCTTTTCATGTCCGTACTTGGTCCAGTCTAGATTTCGGCGTATGGTCCACTTTATATTTATTTCCTTTCATTTGTAATTCCACAGCTGATGAAGTTTCTACAAGGCCTATGCTACATGAAAACAAAATAAAACCTCACCTAAAATCCTAATCTAGATATCACTTTCGGCAAAAAAAATCTCCATGAGGCTCTAAAATCAATTTTCAACACTGATAATGAAATTTGAAACTCAAAAAGTGATATAGATTTTGAGAATCTATAAATACTTATTTTTAGGGTGAAACAATATATACTACTCTTAGAGTTTGAAATCCTAATTTTTTTTTAGAACCGTAATGTTCAAGCCGAGATAATCAATGTAATGATTTTTCAATGCTTAAAATCACAATTTTCAATTAGTTGTTGCAGCCCTATCAACCATTTTCCTTCTACATAATCTATTTGAGCTTGGTCAACCTAGTAGAAAATTAGAACTTATGCGCTCGTATTAGGTTTGGAAAATCCAGGATTTTGACCCACCTTTTTTGTAGGGATTATCTATAAGGGAAAATATATAATGAGACCATTTACCTTTTGTATAAAGTAGTCACAATTAATCTTGACCATTAGATGTGAAATTGGGTGGCTATATTTATTTTATTGACCAAGTTCAAAGTTTAAAAGAAATTTTTTTGAACTTTGTGACACACCTAAGTTTTCAGATTTCACATCGAATGGTTGTAAGTAATTGTGACCCCCCTACCAAAGGTAAATGATCTCGTTGTATATGACCCCTATTTATAAAGGGTGCCGTTTGTATAGAGCCTAGGCTCTAAACAATCAAATTAGAGCCTACCTTTAAATAGTGTCGAGAAATGTGGTTTCAATACTGGAAATCTTTGTGATAGCCTTAAAATATATTTTCATCTTTATTTATAAAGTTTAAAGCTTCAAAAATAGTGTAGATCAACAAATCTATGAAAACTTGAAAATTGACGTTCCAAAAATACGTACAAAATACATTATTTCCAAAACTTGAAACCTATGTTTTTCTCATGTTCATACATCTTGATATCGAGATGATCAATTTAAGGATGCTTGGGCATCAAAAGAACTACTTCTAGTGAAATTTTTGTAGTAGGCTCTAATTTGATTGTTTAGTGCCTCGACTCTATATAAACTTTTCCCATTTATAAATAGACCATTTATCTTCTATACAATGAGGTCACAATTATTCTCACTCATTAGATGTTAATTTGATGGCTCGGGGTGAGTCACAAAATCCGATAAAATTTTTTTGGAACTTTGTATCTAATCAATCGACCACCCATTTTGAAATCTAAGGGACAATAATGATTGAAACCTCCTTCTACAAAAGGTAAACGGTCTCTTCATAAATAATCTTTTTTTTTTTAGGAAAAATTTTATATAGAGTCGAGTTTCTAAACAATCAAATTAGAGCTCATATAAAAAATTTCACTAGAAGAGGTTGTTTTGATGCTCAAATATCCTCAAATTGATCATCTCTACATCAAGATGCACTCTTTTCAAGTTTTGAAAAGAGTGCATCTTATAATGCATTTTTGGACAGTCAATTTTCAAGATTTTCAAGTTTTCATATATCTATTTTATCTACACTATTTTTTAAGCTTTAAATTTTATAATTAAATATTAAACTATATTTTAAGGTTAACAAAAAGATTTTCAGTATTGAAACCATATTTCTCAATACTATTTGAAGGTGTGCCTTACTTTTATTGTTTAGAGCCTTGGTTCTATATAAACCACACCCTTTTTTTTTTAACATAGTAGCATTATGGTGCTTAACAGGATCCCATCCAGATATATTTCTAAAAAATTTGTTTATTATTTAGGTAAAAAATTTGACAGTAGTTCTTAGAATATGAGCATCTTTTTTAAGTTAGAAAGAAAAGGGATTAGTGACTTTTGCGTAAACATTTAACGCGTGGTTCTCTTGTAAATATATATACATTTATGTATAGGAAAATGGTTTGTTAGGGCTGCAGCCCTATCAAAATAAGTCAAACCTCGCCTCATAGCTCATCGAAAATTTCAATTCAAGCACTAGAAATAGTTTACATCGATCGTTTAAGCTTGAACATTATGATTGTGAAAAAAATTGAATTTTGAGCTCTAAAAACAGTGTATGTTGTAACAAATTATCTAAACCGTTTATTTATCCCTAAGAATAAGCATTCAAAGATCGACAAGATTTGTACAGTTTTTTACTTTCAAATTCTATTGTTGATGTTGGAAGTTGATTTTAGATCTATCATGAAGATTTTCATTTCCGAGAGTGTTTTCCAAATGAGAATTTGAGGTGAGGCTTTATTTTGTTTGCATAAAGCCTAGGCTTATAGAAACTTCATCCATATTTAAATGTCCTTAAAAAAAGCAGATGTTGTCAAAGCTACAAGTTACAACGACGTGGTGTCTTCAGTTCTATTTTTGCCCATCCCAAATTAACATTTAAAAAAAGAAAAAGTTTATATAAAGTTGTAATCTTAAAATGTAGAATTAAGATGCACCTCAAAAATCGATCATAAAAGGTTGTTTCAATATTGGAAGCCCTCTAATTGATCATCTAGATGATGGAATGTATGAATATGGAAAGAAAAAAATATTTTGAGTCTTAAAAATAGTGTATATCGCAATATATTATCAGAACAAACCATTTTTTAGATTTTCAAGTGTTTATAGATCTACTTGATTTGAACTATTTTTGGAGTTTAAGATTCTATAATTAGAGATAAAAATAGATTATCAAACCATCCTAAGAATTTTTTACACTAAAATTACATTTATGACAAAATTTGCAGGTTCGCCTTAATTTGATTGTTTAAGGTTGCAACCTTATACAAACCGCACCCTTTAAAAAAATGAGAAGAAAAAAAAAAGATCCAATATAGATGTTCAAATTTGTTGATTCAAGTGTTGAACCGGCCTAAATTCAACTCAAATTTTCAGTTGGTGCCACCAAATTATGTGTAAAATTCAACCTTTATATATGAACCACTAGCTATAAGAAAAAAATCTCAATCCCAGACAGATTATCCAAAATTCAACTATAATACCAAGATCTACTTTAGAAGCTATGCTCAAACCAATAATCATCGTGATATTCGACACCGGCCTGGAATTTATCAACTCAAAAGTTGGACGGTAGTCAAACCGGCATGCCGATAAAAACAGATTATGAGAATCTGATTATACGGCAAAAAGATAAATAATATCAAAAACTATGGATGAAAATTGGACAATGACCTGTAACTGATGCAAAAATGGCACAATTCCAAGCATGGTACGTGGATGGACGGTCCAGATGAAATGGACATAAAAGGATGTACCCATCAAGAATGTACTGCATCTCCAGAGAGATGTATCCCGTCAATAATGTACTACCTCACCATCTAACTTTAGGGACTTTTCTTGGTTCGGGATGCACCATGTTTATTTTTTCCCTTTGCCGCTCTCTCTTTATTCTTTTCATACTTTGATGGTGAGTTATTTCTTCTATCTGTACCATGCAATGCAATCTTTTTCCCTACATTTTTTTTATTGAAAAATTTTGGTAGACACATGGGAGATGTAAGGGAGAGAGATTTAAATTTTAAAAAAAAATTAATGGAAGGGAGATTTTTTTACATGCCAAAATGTAAAGGAAGGGAGATTTTTTTTATTTTTTATTTTTTTTTACCTCTTCTTTTTTACATTTTTTCAAATGTTTTCTAGGCTTAAGCAACATGTGTGCCACGAGATCTTAGTAGGGCTAGTAATCAAGAGTGCGGTAAGAGGCTCCTTGAGCAATATGTGTTTGTGCATTTGTTTTAAAAATTTTGAGTGCATATAATATAGTCATGTGGGAGCACATCTATTTACTCCCTAGGGAAAATGAGCTAAGCAGATTTAAATTTATTTTTCTTGCTTCTAAGTTTTTGATCCACTTTAGAATCAACAAGTGAGTATTAGAGAGAGAGAGAGAGCCTAAACACTAGACTTGAGTCACTTGACCATTCATGGATCAGACAGAGAGTCAGCAATCCTAAGGCATTAGGTTAAGAAAAAAACATACAATAAGACCATTTAAGGTTAGTAATCCTAAGGTATCAGGTTAAAGAAAAGTATATAATAAGACCATTTATCTTTTGATCATTAAATGTAAAATTGGGTGGCAGCATTTATACCATTAACTAAGCTTAGATTTCATAAGAAATTTTTTCAAACTTCGTGACACACTCTAGCTATCAAATTTCACACAGGCTAATTATAAGTAATTGTGACTTCCTTGTATCAAAAGTAGATGATCTTATTGTATACAATCCTTTAGGTTAATTCAAGACGAGTACTAAAGGTCGTTTTTCCTTTTAATTTGGTCTCTAGGTTGAGTATGTCAAATTCCCAAAAATTAAGGCCCTCAACGTACTCGTCTCCTGTGCGAGGGAAAAATTGTACATTTTGCTCCCTTTGGAACCCATAAAATTTCAATCAATCACTTCCGATCATGGATTCATTGAAGGTGTTCTTTTAGGGAGCATGGTGGGTAGTTCAATCATTTTACAAGGAAAACAAACTAACCTTCTATTCTTTCCTAATGTAATGAACAGAAAATAGAAAGAAGTCATATGTATCCTAGTGGTGATCCTCATGGGCTTCAACATGTGAAAAACGGGTCCATAGAGGGATAAATTGAGAGGTGGGGTCTAAGGGGCACAGCCCAAAAAAAAAAAAAAAGGAAAAAAACAAATTGGGAAATTATGTTGAAAAAGTTGTGGTGGTGGGTCAAGCTTGGGAATAGTTTGGCTCCCCAACCTCAAAGCAAAAAGGAGAAAACCCTAAAATTGGTGCTCCCCCATCTCATTTTATGTGCATCAAAAGTTAAGGGGAGTCATTTGGGTAAAATTTTGATGGATGGGGTCAAGATGGAATGGTTTGGCTTCCCCACCCTCTGACATTGAGAAATAGAGAGAGACCCAATATGGTATTCCCCCAATTCCTTTGGTGTGCCTGTGAGAGAGACCAAAGTGGGGTTCTCCAAAATCCTTTTTAGAGAGAGAGAGAGCTTAAAAAGGGCTTCCCCAATTTCTCTAAAAAGAGACCAAAATATTCTTCCCCAATTTGTTTAGAGAGAGAGAGCCCAAAATGGGGTTCCCCCAGTTTCTTTAGAGAGAGCGCTCCCACAATTTCTTTAGAGAGAGAGACCAAAGGGGGTTTTCCAAAAAGATAATTGTTTCATGTGGGCTGGACCGCATCTCTATAATGTCTCGTCCCAAGGTATAAAGTATTCATCTTAAAGATGGATGTAAATAAGTGGTCCATCTAAAAACTATTGAAATTAACTGTCCGAATGTTTTTTTAATAAAATTATTATTTTTAATGTTCAAATTTTATTTACTTTTCATATTCATGATTTCCAATTAAAGATTACCTGTCCTTAAAAATTAAGTCCAAAAGTCCATCTCAAAAATAGATTTTTAAGAAGTGACTCATTTCTACATGGATTGACGGAACTATCCCAGATTCTTTTTAGAGAGAGAACCTAAAAAGCGTTCCTCAATTTCTTTAGAAAGAGAAACCAAAATGGGGCTCCCCCAATTTGTTTTGAGAGAGACCAAAATGGGGTCCCCCAATTTGTTTCGAGAGAGAGAGCCCAAAATGGGGTTCTCTCAATTGTTTTTAGAGAGAGACCAAAATGGTGATCCCCCATTTTTTTAAGGGGAGAGAGACTAATGTGGTTCTCTAAAATCCATTTTAAAGAGAGAAAACCTAGAAATGTGTCCCCCAATTTCTTTAGAGAGATACCAAAATGGGGCTCCACCTATTTGTTTTTAGATAGAGAGAGCCCAAAATGGGTTTTCCCATAAAATGGGGTTCTTTAGAGAGAGACCAAAACGGCGCTCTCCCCAATTTGTTGAGAGAGAGAGAGAGATAGCCCAAAATGGGGTTCCCTTCCTTTTGAAGTGTAAAGAATAAACAAAACAAAACTTATGAAAATTTTATTTTAAAAAAAAAAATCTCGTAAAAAGATGGGAATTTCATGTTGTGGAATGACCACATTCACCCATCACTTTCTCATAGACTCTCTGAAGGATGTAGCCCTTGAAAAGCAAAGCCATGGTGAAAGGAATACGTGGATTTCCATTTCCAAGTCTCAATCAGGGGCATGTGGAAATGAGAATGATTGTAACATGAGGAACACCCAATCACTAGGAATAACGAAACTATCACACTTTTTGATTGGGAGTAGGACCATAAACTAGTCGGTTTGGGAACTTTGTCTACATTATAAATCGTCGGTATCATCATTCATGTTTTATCCTAATTATTTAGAGGGTCGGCAATATAAATTCTATTCCTCTATTCTTTAACATTGGCTCGAGATTCATGATAAGATATGATAAAGTTTTACGTTGATTGTTTATCATGTGTACCCCTATTAGATCTATACATACTCCAAATTTTGTTTCAAAATTATTTGTAGAATAAAAAACTATGAGTAGTTTGATCAAGATCTAATGGTTAAAAGCTAGCTTGTGACATTGTGACTCAAGTCATCTCAGTCATTAGCTCAGATCTGACGGTTGAGACTAGGGGTCACATATACCATATCTATGGGTGGGGTCACATTGAAAGCCCTCCCAAAGTTAATACCTTATATAAAGTTTATATATAATGTTCTTATGCTATCGTGTCAATGTAATATAATGTAACCAGCTAGAAAACTATATTTGTGGCATTTGTATGGCCCAAATTTTGTATACACACTATATTCATCACAATAATAAATACAAAGAAAATATGGTCAAAATGAGTGTCCTCCAACAATGAATATTGACCATCCATTTGGTGAATTTCAAGATCTTGGCTTTAACAATTTCATTGCCAATTTTTAATTTTTAATATTGTTAATGTAATGATAATAAAGCTATCTAAAAAAATTTTAGAAATGGAAAAAAATCCTTCTAAAGCCTAGATATTAGCATCTCCATAAAATGGACAAGCTATATTAATTAGGCTAAAAAATTATTTTATAGGGTGTGTTTTCAAGTTTTATTTTAAGCTT
The DNA here is from genome assembly GCF_054954075.1 of Amborella trichopoda. Classification (NCBI taxonomy): domain Eukaryota; kingdom Viridiplantae; phylum Streptophyta; class Magnoliopsida; order Amborellales; family Amborellaceae; genus Amborella; species Amborella trichopoda. Next base: position 1,819,115 of record NC_142348.1, read on the forward strand.
ATATACAATAAGACCATTTATCTTTGATACAAGGTAGTCACAAGTAATACAAGGTAAATGGTATTATTATATATCTTCCTTTTATTTTTTATGATTGTTTACTAGAGTGAAAAAAGTTTTTACTTAAAAAGTAGGGTTAAATAAGGTTGTACCATGGTTTTTGAAGAATGTTTCATTATATTACTATAGAATCTTTTCATGATACCATTCCCACACACACAAGGCATTAATCTTGTGATGTAAAAGTAAGATGTACTTCAAAAAATCCATTGAAAAATGTTGTTTCAATATTAGAAAATCTTTCAATTGACTATCTTGTCTTCGAAACGTATGGATACGAAAGAAATAGGATTTCAAATGGAATTGTATACAATGAGACTATTTACCTTTGATACATCGCGGTCACAATTACTTACAACCATCCGATGTGAAACCTGATAGCTTGGGTGTGTCACAAAGTTGAAAAAAATTTCTTTTGAACTTTGAGCTTGGTCAATGAAACAAATGCAATCACCTAATTTCACATACAATGGTCATGATTAATTGTAACCACCTTATACCAAAAATAAATGGTCTCATTACATACTTTATAACTTCAAATGCTAAAAATAATGCATTTTATAGCACATTATATGGACCATCTACTTTCAAAATTTTCAATTGTTTATAGATACGCTTGATCTACACTATATTTTGAGCTTTGAATTTCATAATTAGATGTAGAAATAGATTTTCAAGCCATTGCAGCAATTTTTGGCATTTGCATCTTTTAGCAAGGTTTAGAGGTGTGCCTTACTACAATTGTTTAAAGTTTGATGCCTTATATAAACTTCACCCATGTGTGTGTATCCATTTTGAGTTAGGTTGATCTAGAACCAGCTTGGATAAGTCTAGGTTGGACTAGGATTTGGACCATACCTGGTTGGGTCCAAATCTATTAGACCCAGTCCTGAACTGGCGAATATACTTGGCAAGTTCAGAGCAATTGGCGAATATACTTGGCAAGTTCAAAACCAAAATATAGGTCAGTGGACCTGATGACTCACCAGGTCGACTCGATCCAATTTGCACCCCCTCAGGACTACAAAAATAGATAGGATCAGCTTTATAATGGCAAAAGGGTAATCGGAGTGGCAATGGATGCAGATACGACCCAGGATCCGAGGGATAGACCAGATTCGAGTCTGGGTATGGGTCCAAAAATTCGACCCTCGGCTTTGGTCCAAATCTTGGACTTGAGCACTACTCAAGTGTAGGTACGGGTCCGGTTCTTGGTTTGATAATATTTTGAAGGTCCCAATATATATTTTCATTTTTGGGACGGGTCCAGGTCCCACGGTATATTTTCAGATCCGGGCCCAGCCGTTGCCACCCCTACCGTAATCCAGAATTCGTGGCCACAAGTGCGTACCTCGTGCTTTGGAAGGGGTGAGAAATAGTGCTACGAAAGCCTAATACATTTTGGCACATTCCTTTCCAAAAGTAAGAACCACAAGCCAACGAGAAAAATAAGAACCCTAGAAACCTTGCTTTCTTCTTGTGGTTGGAACACTGGCCAAATGACCTTAATGCAGTGTGGAACATGGGGTGATGTTTTTTCTTCTTTTGGGAGTGAGAAAAGAGAGAGAGATGAGGCCAAACAATGTGTTGTCCTCATGAATTGGAGCATGATTGGGGCAATTAAACATAAAAAAAAAAAATCATTATTTTCTTTCATTCCTTTTTTTTTTTTTTTTTTTTTTTTTGGGAAGTGGAATATGGGTTTCTCCACAGAAAGTATAAAACTTTACAAAAATAGTTTTTCCTGTAAAAAAAAATAAAAAATGAAGGCAAAAGATTTCCTACTCCCATGGGAAATATCCATCTATCAGTGTTCGAAAAATCAAACTGGCCAAGGGCCAGTTCCGAGTGATCGATAAATCGGCCGGTTCAACCGGACAAGTTCCGGCCATTAAAAAAAGGTTTTTAAAAAAATAAAAAATACAAATAAAATATTAAAAAAATATATTTAAAGCATGATTAAACAAAGCATATCCAAACGAAATTGAAACTTAGTGGATTTTAAAAAATCGATTTTTGCTCAGAGGTATTTCTGAAATTTAAAAAAGGATGGGAAACTGTAAAAATAAATATTCATGACCAATGCACTTTCCAATCTTTATCAAAATGATTAAAAAAAAAAAAATACATTACAAAAAAATGTCTTATTTTTTGGGATTTTATATATATATTTTTTTATTTTTTATTTTTTTAAAAAATACCAAGCCAGATCACCAAAATCAGCTAAAACCGGAACTGGCCACTGTCCAATTCCGACCTTATCCGCCAGTTCCAAGTTGAACCGTCCGAGTTCGCAAACACTGCCATCTACTGCATCAGTATGTGATCTTTAACCAGCCTCAAAGAAAAGTAATCATAACTCTCGCTTACAATGTACCTAAAAAATGGCATCCCACGGTTGCACTAGAACCATCCAATTTTTTAGGGAATGATTGGTTTTTTAAATAATCATCTAGTTTTAATTAAATGGATCCCTAAATTTCAAATAAAAAAAATATGTATCCCAAGTAAGTGTTTTGCCCTAGAGAGTAAAGCTCAAAAATAAATAATGGGTTGTGCACTTTGTATGAGGACCAAGCCGTAATTGTTATAGTGGACTTCGCTTTTGCCTTCTAATATAATTACCCTAAATATCTTGTTTGGTGTCAATAAGTGAATCACATGCCATTCCACATGTGTGCATGTTCGTAATTGTGAAGCAACCATTTTATGTACCCCACCTTAAGCCTAACTTGGTCCCAAAATTGCCAATTACCAAACCACCAAAATAAAACTAAGTATTGTGATGGTTAAGGAGAGAGGGGGAAAGCCATTGAACATGATGGATAATTGTTGGATGTGATTAGCTTTCTATTCATTACCATCCTAGAATTGACTACATTTCCAACTTGCAACATAAGAATTTTTTTTAAGCCTTAAAAATGGTCCATCATGTAGTATGCTTTCTGAATTGTCCACTTTCAAATATTCATAGATACGTCAAATTTGCATTATTTTCAGATATTCAAATCCTGTTGTCGGAGGGATAGGCTTCCAGGTCATCAAAAAAGATTTTGCGCATAATTTCATTTTTTGACAAGATTTTGAGGTGCGGCTCTACCAAAACCACATCCTACATTTAAACACAAATGAAAAATGTCTTTTGGCTTGTAAAAACTTAAAACCATCCCTAGAATTAGCAAAAAATAACCTTTGAATCTTAATACCATGCATAGAAATAGCAAAAAGTGACCTTGAGTCTAGGGCTATCGAGTAACCCCTGGAAATGAAGTATGATCCCCTTTTTTTGTGGTCATGCTCAATCATTGGGTCAAGCAGATTAAAATTGGGCCCCTCAAGCCCCTTGCTTTGAAATGAAGTACATTCCAAATTGATGTGACCGACCTTTTGGCAAATGGATCGAACCCCTAAAGAGTTGTAAGTTACGTGTGTTTTGTCTCAACCCTAGATTTTCAGGGTAAACCTTAACTTACCAAAGTAGAAAACAAAAGGTATAAAACCAAATGGAGAAGAGCAACGGGCACCGGCCACTAAGCATGAGGGTCATTGTTTGAGCACAATGAGCTCGTGGTCCTTAGGGGTGGTCAGGAAAAGATGTCTTTGACAAGAGCACCTCTCTCAGTGGAACCTCTATATAAGCCTAACTTGGGCTTAATGTTTAACACACCCTAAAAAACTAACCCACCCCACCTCCCTCCAATATGTGAGAATCCATCTCTCTTCCCCTCCCCAAACCTTTGAACACCTTTTGATAACAAAATAATGTCCCCCACCTGAAAATTCTCTTTGTAAATTCACTTGTTTAGATCTTTGGGGTCGAATAGGCTTGTCGAAGTGGTGTGCTCAAATTTTCTTGCAATTCAAATGCTTGTGTGCTCAATCCATCACTACACAAGATACCTTGTGACATATCAGTTTACTCATAAGCTCTAGGTTTTCAAGGAGGTACCATGCCACAGAAATAAGTGTGTTGTCGAGTTGTCGTCTTCCTTTGTCTTTCTCCAAGCTTGTTTGCACATATTGCATCTTGCAGTGGAAAACCCATGTTTTATATATAAGTGTCAAATCTAACCTTGAAACTATGCTTCATGATCATGGAAATTTTATGATCATATGTAGTTGCCATCTTCCACAGTCTGTCTCCTAGTTTGTAAATTGCAAAGATTGCATCTTGTAGTGAAACCGTGTTTCATGAGTGTCACAGCCAACTATGCTTCATGAGGCTCCACAAAACAACTTTGTAAATAACAATATGTTGGTTTTGCTTGTCATTAATGAATAAATCTAGGGCAACCTCCACAAATCTCAATTGAGTTGTCCCAGTACCAAAACACCACCCCCCCCCCCTCCCCCCCCCACCAATTTCCTTTATTTTGTCTTTTCTACCCTTCAATGACTAGGATGGATCTTAGGTCCTTGCAAGTAAGACTGAAGCTACCTGGTAAACCCTTAGCCCAATCTAATCCAAATAAAAGCCTAAAGCCATCTTGCAAAGCCCAAGCCTCAGCTAGTTTGGAAATGCTTGCCCCTCAACTAAGAGAAGGAACAGGCATAAGGAAGGGAAAATTGGGGGAGAGGTGGAAAGAGTACCAAGGGAGCAAGAATTGGGAAGGATTGTTGGACCCTTTGGAGGAGAACATGAGAAATGAGATCCTTAGATATGGGGCATTTGTCCAAGCAGCTTATACTTCCTTCAATTTCGACCCTTCTTCTCCCTCTTATGCCTCTTGCAAGTTCTCCGAGTCATCGATGCTCCAGCTTTGCGGCCTGCCCGAGACTGGCTACAGGGTGACTAGGAATCTCCATGCCACATCAGGAATTCGACCGCCACACTTCTTGACAAAGCGATCGAGCTATATCGGCTATGTGGCGGTGTGCCAGGATGAGGAGGAGATCACAAGGCTAGGCAGACGCGACGTGGTCATTGCATATAGGGGAACTGCTACTTGCCTCGAGTGGTTAGATAACCTCCGAAGTATGCTGACTCAGATTCCCAATTCCACATTGGAGTGTGATATGCCTCAACCTAAGGTGGAGAGTGGATTCTACAGCCTCTATACATCTCAGGATGACACGTGCCCGAGTTTGTCGGAGGAGGTTATAGATGAAGTCGGGAAGATACTGAGAACTTCCGACAGCACAAAACCATTGAGCATAACGATTACCGGCCATAGCCTTGGTGCTGCCCTTGCAGTCCTGACAGCCTGTGATATACGAGCTGCATTCCCTTCCTCTCCTATATCCATAACCGTGATTTCTTTCGGCGGTCCCCGAGTTGGGGACCGCCTCTTCAGCCAGCATTTAGAGAATCAAGGGATCAAGATCCTGAGGATCGTTAACACGCACGATGTTGTGACAAGGGTCCCTGGAATAGTGATCGATGACACAGGGGTCAAAGGCCATGCCAAATTACCTAAGTGGCTAATGACAGGGCTTCAGGGAATGCCATGGGTCTATGCCGAAGTGGGGCAGGAGCTCCGTGTCAGCAGCGAGGACTCACCCTACCTAAATCCCAATGACTTCGCAATGTGTCATGACCTGGAAGCCTATCTGCATTTGGTCGATGGGTTCCTGAGCTCTGCATGTCCCTTCAGAGCCACTGTGAAACGTGATTTTCTGCAACTTCTTGCTGCACAGGCAACAACAGTGTGGTGTAAGGTATTGCCTCGCTACATGTCAATTTTGTATAGGACAATGACAGCAGGAAGATGATCAACACATCCTCTGTGATTTGTAAAACTGGGGCTAGTTTTGATTACTTTGAAAGATTAATTTTACACTCATCACATTTGTTTGTTTCGGTGCTTGAGATGACATTCCTAACAAAACATTGGTGGTAAGGAACTCAAAAAAATCTATCTTTGTATTTGCAATAACCATTTTAGTTGCAAAAGGTTTCAAGAGCTACTATGGAATGGGTTCCTTTTTGAAATGAAAGAGAAAGGAGGAATAAAAGTTCGTTTTGAGATGAGGCAGATTCTAAGATAACAATGCTATTGAGATGGTATCTCATCATTTCCCACATTACACAGGTGTGCTTTCCATGTAAAATGGGATGCTCTACAAAGAGCAGAAACTACGAATTAACGACAAGTTCTCCTTATCTATGTGCATGAATATGCATACCAAGTATCCGAAATACTAACCTTGAAATTGGACTTTCCGACACAACACGTCCATACACTATTTAATGAAAGGAGAGGATACGATTTTAAGTGAAGTTAGTTACTCTTAGTACTTTTATAGTGAGATTTAATGAGGAAAGTTAAAAAAAAACAAATAGATTCCTTGATTGTTAGAGACGGTGTCTTGTCCTCAACACATGCAAAAAACCATGAACACTTGTGTCCATGTTACATAAGTTGCGCAGATGCGCATATATATATATATATATATATATATAGGAAAAAACTTGCGTGCGACCATTCGCGTATAGGTTTGGGGTGCGACCAATAGCTAGCAAAAAAGCCATCTAAATCAACAGTGATCCCCTTATTTGAGTGTTGAAATGGGTCTTAGCTTCCAATGTTCGCAGAAGCCCTCTCTCTTCTCTTTCTCAAGCTCATTGAGGAAGCCCTCTCTCCTGCTTCTTGCTCGCCATTTCGGCGTGCCACCAAAGTTCGCAGAAGCCCTAAAACTTGCATAATGGATCTCTCCTCTTACTCAAGCTCGAGCTCGCTGAGGAAGATGCCTTGAAACTCACGATTTCATCCTCTCTCTCTCTAGAAATCCCTACCCTCTCTACTCTCTCCTTTAACCAAAATCCCTACCTTCTCTGTCTCTCTCCTTGAGCCGAAATCCCTACCCTCGATTAAACCCTCTTTCTCTCTCTAGCTCGCTAAAACTCTCTCTCTCAATCTGAAATTCATACCCTAATTGTGAGGGTTTTCTCATTGACGGGTAAAAGAAGCCATCTACAACCAAAAAAAAAGACAATTTCTCTCTGCCCGAGCAAAAATCCCTCTTTACACAGTTCGATTTTTTTTTCTTATGAGTTCTCAGCGAATTTCGGCTTCATATTGTTCTTTGTGTGCACATACTGCTCTCAAATGTAGTTTTGTTAAATTTGGTTGCACACTGTTTTAGCCCATTTAATCAATGTGGTTAAATATTATAAGCCATTTTCTTTATGAGTTCTCTGTGTGCAGCGAATTTCGGCTTCATATTGTTCTATGTGTGCACATATTTTGTTAAATTTGGTGGCACATTGTTTTAGCCCATTTAATCATTGTGGTTAACTATTATAAACCACATAAACGGTGATATGGGTTCTTAAAATGAGTTGATAGGTATTCTCAAAATGTATATCTAAATTACTCTACTATATGATGTATGAGGCACATCCGTTATGCAGACAAATTTATTTTTGTTGTTTATGAGGCAAGTGTTGTTTTTAATGAATTTACTCGATTGAATTGTCTCATAATGTATTATTAGCTATGTTCCAACTTTAGTTATCGTTACAGTGCTACCCACTCAAGTACCATTATGTATAAAATTGTCAAATTTAATTTTTTCTACTATGCATTTTGTATAAAATGCAAGAATTCAACATGTTCCACAATGATAGTTATGCAGTCCTTCACACTGTGTTATGATGCCATTATTGTAGGCCCTAACAATGTTATCTCCTTCTACAAGTAATTGAGGATATACAACTCGACAATGCCTTAAGTGCACTATAGATTGTGCTACGAAAGCATCGTCAAGCACAAACAACTCAAACAGGATGTATTGCAAGTGCCAAATATGTGGGTTCTTCTAATGGTGTGATGAATATGTTTCTACCATGCAAAATGTCAATTTAAAGCATCGCATTACAAAACAATGGAATCCAATGGATGAATTTGAATAAAGAAATATTGGCAATGACACAATACTAAGTGTCATAGGGCATTTGCATCATTTTGAACTCGGTGCCTTCGAGTGTTCACAACAATTGTTGTATTTTTTGTATATAATAAATGTTTGTATGTTTGTACCTATCTTTTTTGTTTTTATAGTGCTTATTCAAAACATGTGACAGTATTTTGGGTTACCTTTTTATTAATATAGTTATTCCCATTGTGGAATTGAACTCGATTACATATTATGGTTCAACTTGTAGTTGCGGAATTCTACTCTCTCCATCTATTTCTTTCTACTTTCTCTCATCTAAGATTTCTTTATTTTTTTTAGATTTTAAACATAAGAAGCATTAAAGCACAATCGCTATTTTGCAATAGCATCTATGATTCCGGCTAGTTGTGCACTGAATAGCGCAATGGTTGTTGCTGATTTTTTTATCTTGGAAAGACCAGAAGTTGAAGACATCCATCTATATGGATGGTGAACATGTTCTATACTTGAGGTTCTTATTCTCATCCCTCCATCTTAAACTGAAGAACCACAAGAGAATAGAGCAATGGTTGTTTCTGTTATTTTTATTTCTAAAATTGTTATTATTTGTAATCTAACATAATTTCATTTCCTATCATGCACTATTGATGTATAAGTTCGAGTCTTGTTAGGAGGACAGAAACTTCAACCTTGTAGGACATTAGTGAATCTATCACTATTCAGAGAACCAGACGTGCAAATATGATATCCTGTTGTGACAAACGCATCATTAGTAAATCATTGCATCATCCTACAATTTCACTATCCAGAGAACCAGGCATATAATTTTACTCACGAATATATAAAATCCTTTAGAATTTTCAAAAACAACCATGCCAAATTTTCAAGAAAATTTCAATTTTGGCAAAATTATACATCAAATTTTGGAGATCTCAGTGACCCATATTCTGGATATTGATTCTTTTTTTTCAATGACTAACCATGACATAGTCCAATATCCCAACAATTTATATTCTCCTATTTTCACAATATCAATGTGGAAGCCAAGTTCTAATTCTTGACATTGAACTGAGGGGATGTTGACCTAAAAATCAAAAGAACCCCAAACAACAATACCATTAAGATTACAAGAAGTGAACCTGTTACAAAAATAGCATTAAGATAACATTAATAAGCTCTATTATATCCAAAAATCTTAAGTCCTGACCTATTTAAAGGTACATATCCTGTGCTGAGCAATAATGATCAAACAAATATTGGTTAAATGGTTCAATTTTTCAACACTCTGAAAACTACAATTACAATCTGTTTAATGTTTATTCTTCTTCCTTTGACTTTGAACTAGCCCCTGTACCCTTCAGTTCTGAAATGGCTTTTCATTCTTCACTTCTACTTGCACATGAGTGCACAACGTCATCCATTCTACAATGCTTATCACAACACCATCCATTTTGTAATGCTTATCACATGGGGACATTGTCCAAACCTGTTAAAGGAGGATATAAGCATACCTCATTCACCAATCAAAGGAAACAATAAATTCTCAAAAAAACATCAATTCATCAAAGAATTGCATAATTTCAAAAGAAGGATAGAACATAAGTAAGAGAATATAAAATTCAGACACATGAAACTCTAAATATTGTAATAAAGGACCATACTAGTAAGCTCTAAGTAAAACAAAGAATTTAAGAGATGTTTGAAAGTGCATATTCACAAGAGCATTTTAAGTTGCAATTCATTGCCAATGATCTGGGTGCTATGAGATTTGAAACTGAAAGTAGATTAAGGCCTTTATTAACAATAACAATAATAGGTCGGATACAATTGACCTCAATTATGACTTGTTAGATATTGATACACATAAGCATTAAATTTCAAACAATATCTCAAACACATAAGCATGAGCATGAAAATTTGAATACAATAAATACAATGTCTCAAATAGATAAGCAATATCTAATTGCAACAATATCTCAAACACATAAGCATGAAAATTTGAATGCAATAAAATTTCGTACAATGCAAATTCTATGCAACAAATATTTGTTTACTGATTACAATGCAAAGGACTAAAATACCTTACCATTACTCATCATGTTCCATATTCTCATTTGACCCATCTGTGCATCTTATATTGATATTTAACCTGCAAGAAAAAAAAACTCATTTCAAAAATTTTGAATTAATAAATTCATATTACCATCACAAAAAGTACGAAAGATGGAGTAATACTTTATTCATACTTTAAATGTGCTACAGCTTGACAATTCCTCATGTCATGTCCACTCTCTTTGTAAACTGCGCACTTTCGGGTAACTTCCTTCTCTTTAACTTTTGCTTTCGTTTTCTCTGCCTCTATCTCAGCCCGAGGTACATATGTAACATTTGTAGGTCTCCCCTTTGTTCGTGCCCGAGGGGGCTCAAGGACGATATGGTCTGCACGTCCTTCAACCTCAGCGTAGTTGTTACTGCCGGCCTTCATACTCTCAGGTGATACAGTCAAGCCTCCAAACTTGGCATCAACCTTTGCAACTGTACTTGCTATCTCAGACATTATAAATGCATGAACTTCTGTACTTTTTGAAGCACGCTCTGCTAGTACTCTAGTGGCTTGACAAACCTCATTAAAACGAATGGAAGGGGGTAGATCAGAAGTACCTTGAATTTGTTTCCCATTCATATCTAGTACACTACTTTGCATCACATTTTTCGTCCACCTATTCAATATGTAATGCGATGGGATTTCAAAAATATTTTTCACCATGAACACCCTAATCTCATGCCTACAAATAATGCCTAGCCTCTCATACATATGGCAAGTACAATAAAAAGTTTGGTCGTGACTATTGAACACAACAGTGCAAGACCTTATTCTAGTTCTACGTTTTGATACCTTGAAGGTTGTAATTGTGCATTTCTCTTCAATAATTTTACTCATGTAATTGACGCCTTCTGCAACTTTTTCTCCAAACAACTTTATAACTTTATGCGTATATATCTTCAAAGCGTGAGCCTCGATGTCACAAGTGGTCCTCAGAAAAGGCTTAAATATGATGTTCTTCAAGTCATTTTCTCTCATCTTAAGAAGCTTTTTATCATGCAATTTTAGAGTAGTTTCCAACAATATTCGCAAGCTTGTATTGAAAGTCACATAATTTTTGAAGTGTTTATTCATTTTTTCGTTTCTTTGAGTCGATGACGTACTAGCTGTGAATACATCTGCCGCATATGCATCAAACCACTGCTCTCGACATCTGTACAATCTATTGAGCCATTCATTTTGTTGAATATCATATTTCTCAATTAAAGATTTCCATTCTGATTCAAATTCTTCCTTAGTTTCACTAGTTATACAGTTCCTAAAGTGGTCTGAAAAAGATGGACTAATTCGCAAGACATGGCACAATTTTTCTTTGACCTTTGAAAGTATGTGCTACTTACAATAATGATGTATGCTTTTATTCAAAACTTGTCTCACTATAACGGTCATTACAGGATCCTAATCGGTAATAATGACTCTCGGTTGACATCCACCCATTACCTTAAACCAATTTTCAAATACACATACAAAGGACTCCACCTTCTCATCAAATACAAGTGCAAACCCAAAAAAATTTGTGCTAAGGTAGTGATTCACTCCAAGTATGGGAGCAGAGGGCATGCCAAAAATATTTGTCTTATACGTGGTATCAAAAGTGACCACATCTGAGAAGTGGCTGTAGAACATCCTTGACATGGCATCTACCCATAATAGGCTGACAATATGGCTTTCTTCATCTAATTTCACCTTATAGTAAAAATATGGATTCGATTTTTTTATATCGATTAACCATTCCATCGCACGGTTCCTATCTTCCCCTTTGCATTTGTGTCTCTTGTTTCCTAATTGGTTTTCAATGTTTTTTTGTGAGCAAGGGATATTATCAATCCCTCCAGCCTGCTCTAAAAAGATATCGTAGATATTTCAAGACTTTACCAAAGTAGAGCTCATGGAGTCTATCATTGTCATTGTCGCATCAGATATTGTTCGGTGCGATAGAATGAGTCGGGCTTTCCTTGGAGATACAAGGTCGTGATTGTGATCCTTAACAAACCTTGTGACAACCCACACATTGTTGGAATTTATGCCTACACACATTTTCGTTGCACATCCACACCTTGAATGAGGGATTTTTTTTGTAGGTAATACTTCTTTCACCCTGGGAAATCTTTCCTTGGAACATATAAATTCTCTAACAGTTCTCTTTCCATCCTTATTGTTGTGAGTAATTCCCTTTCTGACACCAAACCCATGCACCAATGCAAAGGCTTTGTAAAACTCAAATGCGTCATTTCATAATCGAATTTCATTCATATGCAAGGTTTCTCTATTTATGTCCCCTTGGATGACGACGCATGTTCCATATTTTCGGGATTTGTGAACGTATTGGGGGGCAGGGTTGCAACCAACGGATCTTGCTCCATGGGCTGTACAGTATCCCCCATGTTGTCATCATTTAACCATGTGGGAGATGCCACACTTTTTGAAATGGTGAGGTCCATTTCATGTACTAGAATTACCCTACAAAAAACACATTTCATTTGTCAATTAATGACTTCAACACTTCACATACTTTTTAATAAATGACGCCCATCACAATCCATGTCAGTTCTATTTTGAAGGGATTTTATCATAGTTTAGTCGTGTATATTATTGCAAAGACATGTTTCATTCTATTAATGTAACTCGATTGTTGTTCAAAACATTATCTGAAATGGCAGAGGATTCTATCCACTACATGATGGAGAAGAATCTTCACCATGATGTTCTTCTATGTGGCATTTTAAATTGTTGAATTTATGATTACAGCCATCCACAGGACACTCCAACAATTTGGCCTCATCCTTAAGAAGATGTCGGATCAAGTGATCTTTCCTCGTATAACTGCTATGGCTACCATCTACGGGCAAGTAAACAGTCTCTACAAAAATTGAAGTTGGGAATATATTTGAACTACTATAAATGTAGAATAAGCCTATTATGAACATATTGGAAGCAACCAAGACGTAGTTAATTTAAAAGAAAATGACTCCTAAATCACCATGGCAAATGCAGCGAATTGCAATGCCATTTTTCATTAAAAACAACACTTGCCTCATATAGTAGAGTAATTTAGACGTGCATCTTGAGAACACCTATCAGCTCATTTTTTTTTTGAACCATTCTATACAGGTCAACAACTAATTACCCATTTGAACGAGATAATCAATTCACATAGGATGAAGTTCAAATTTCTTACTAGGACTTATCTTATTACGAAAAATAAACAACGAGTAAATTCAATTGATTTTTTATGAAGATGTTACATGACAATTCAATCGATTATTGGATTCAAGATATAAAAATACAACAAACATCATCACCATTTATGCGATTTATAATAGTTAACCACATTGATTAAATGGGCTAAAACAATGTGCCACCAAATTTAACAAAATATGTGTACACAGAGAACAATATGAAGCCGAAATTCACTGCACACAGAGAACTCATAAAGAAAGTGGTTTATAATAGTTAACCACATTGATTAAATGGGCTAAAACAGTGACAAAATATGTGCATATAGAGAACAATATGAAGCCGAAATTCACTGCACACAGAGAACTCGTAAAGAAAATAGTTTATAATAGTTAACCACATTGATTAAATGGGCCAAAACAGTGTGCAATCAAATTTAACAAAACTACATTCGAGAACAGTATGTGCACACAAAGAACAATATGAAGCCGAAATTCACTGCACATAGAGAACTCATAAAAAAAATAATCGAACTGTGTAAAGAGGGATTTTGCTTTAGAAGAGAGAAATTACGTTCTTTTTTTTGTTGTAGATGGCTTCTTTTACCCATCAATGAGAAAGCCCTCTCAATTAGGGTATGAATTTCAAATTGAGGGAGATAGTTTCAGCGAGCTAGAGAGAGAGAGGGTTTAATCGAGGGTAGGGATTTCGGTTCAAGGAAAGAGACAAAGAGGGTAGGGATTTCCGTTCAGGGAGAGAGACAGAGAGGGTAGGGATTTCTAGAGAGGGGGTGAAATCATGAGTTTCAAGTATAAGCAAATTTTTACAAAAGTACAATGGCATTTTAGAAATTAGTCTGCTTGAGTTTTATTTGTAGAGTGTCATTGTCATTTAGTTAAAATTTCAATTTTAACTCTTATAGAGATGACCAAAATACCCTTTATCTTGTAGTAATATTTATAAATTTGCTCTACAAAAGTAACTTTTTTTAAAAATAGACAACAAAATTAATAAATCCATCATTCACAACTCTCTCTATCTTGAACTTTTGTAATTTGAAGGGTTGTGAAGTTTAGAATATATATATATATGCGAAAATGAATAGTAATTTGCCTACCTTTATCACCATCCAAATTTCATCGCGCGGTCACGATTGTATGGTAGTATTTCATTTTTTATCTTATTTCTAGAAATCAGAATGACCTGAAATATTGAGGGTATATACATCTTACTGAGCCACATCTAATAAAAATATAAAAAAATTATCCGTGAAAAAATAATTGACCAAAATACCCCCAAAACATTTCAGGGGTATTTTAGTTATTTTTTTCATGTAAAATATTGTTTTTATATTTTTCAAAGATTCTTCTATTGTTTATGAACACACGCTCTAAATTTCAGGTCATTCCATTTTGTAAAAAAAAAAAAGGAAAAATAAAACACTACCGGACAATCGTGACCGCGTGATAAACTTTGGACGGTGATGAGGATAGGTGAAATCATTATTTATTTTCGCCTATAAACATTGTATAGTGTTTTTCATATATATATATATATATATATATATATATATATATATATATATATATATATGTATATATATATTTGAATTTCAACATCGCACATGTAATGGTCCTACGATATTGATACCAAAACGATACTGATACCAAAGGTATCAAAGCAGCTGATTTGGCACTATGGCTGAAACCCCAGGTTAAGGTTTTGTGTGACCCCTTTTTTTTTTGGTTTTTTTTCTCAAAACATTAAAATATGTTATGACAATTATCTTGAGCTCAAAACTCTACAAATCTATTGTTCAGTCCATATTGAAAGAAAATTCCGATTTGGGCACTTTTCGAAAACTTGAACTTTTCTTCTCCAAAAATGAAGGAAATTAATCCTAAAACATCATAAACAAGATGGGAGAGTGGGGGAGTGTCAGGGCCCATCAAACTCCACCAACCAGTTTTCTTGATCCGTGGGACCAAATTAATAGTTTGGTCCCACCAGAACGCGCAATCATTTTCCTTTAAATCTATATGAATATATTTGAATGCATTTATTCATATGCTTTTATGTATAGGATGGGGTTCCTATGAGTCAGCCAATACTATGTATATTGCGCCCCCTATTAAACCATCTTAAAAATGGAATTTTTATCTAAAATTGTAGGGATTTAGGTTAAGATGATCATGAACATGAAATAAAATAAAATTTTTTATATTTAAAATGTTATTTTTAATAAAAAAAAATTCTACACAATATAAGACCTGTGAGTTTTTTACAACATTCATCTTAAAGATAAATGTTGTTGAGTCAGCCGGCTCTCGACTCCTGAACGAGTTTTCCTTATGTATAACACGACCACTAGTTCTTAAAAGAAATAATTGAAATGCCATAGTTTAGAAATCCTTGAAGGACAGCACAATTATGCTATATTCTTTTCTAAGTGCACCTGCCTAGCTATGTATTCCACTTTCCATGTCTTTGTTCACTCACATGCACATGACATAATCACAATGACGGGAAAGAATAAGTCCTTGCTTCCATCTTTACTCCTCTCTTTTTTCACTCACAATAGGGTGAGAAATGGGTCTGGTTCGACCGGAACGGGTAGAACTGTGGATGCGACGGGTCAAGTACACTTGGGTCAGATCTGGACCCCAGACAATGGATCCGATGTTGAGTTCAGGTCCACTTGACCTTGACTTAAACCTAAACCTAAACCTAGGGTGCTGGTCCAAGTCCAAACTGGACGCTAATGGGTCGGATTGGCTTGAGTCCAGATTGACCCAATCCAACCACCTAATATGCGTCAACCTTAAACGAATTAAAGTAAGGGGCACCTCTAAACTGTGTTGAAAGATGCAATACAAGTGCCAAAAAGCTTTGTAATGACCTCGAATTCTATTTTCATCCCTAAATTTAAAATTTAAGGCTCTAAGAGTGTTGATCGGGCAGATCTATAAATACTTCGAAATCTTGAAATTGGATAGCTCCCACAATACGCTACGAGATGCACTGTTGTCATGACTTAAATCTTATTCTTTTTTTTTCGTACATACATCTCGAGGTCGAGATGATCAATTGAATGGTTCTAAGTTGGAGCAACTTTTTTTAGTGGGCTTTTGAGGTGCACCTTACTTCTATAGTACATGGCTTTTTCCAAGATATAAATGGGTGAAGTTTGTATAAGGTGCTCACCTTATACATTACAAGTAAAGATGCACCAATAAATTTTGTAGGAGAATGTAGTACATGTGTTGAAAATCTTAGGATGGTTTTAAAATCCATTGTCAACCCTATAAAATTCATTCTCAACCCTAATCAAGAAATTTAAAATTTCAAAAATGTTGCTCGAGCATATCTATAAGCACTAACATCATCAAACTAGATGGTCCATATAAGTTGTTACAATATGTATCACTTTTAAGACTTGAAAGTCATTTTTGTCTTTATCCATACATCTCGATGTCGAGATAATCACTTTGAATTTCTTCCAACTTTTGAACACTTTTTTTTATCAGATGTTTGAGGTGCACCTTATCTCTATAGCATAAGGTTGCAAAATCATGTAAAAATAAATTCTTTTATATCTTTTTATTTCTAAACCTAGACCCAATCCTGGCAAATAGGTATGGAAAATAAGGAAATTAATCTTAAAGCGTCATAAGCACATTGGGAGAGTCGAAGAGTTTCAAGGCCCATCAAACTCCCCGAACCAATTTTTTTATATATATATCCATGGGACCAAATGAACAACTTGGTCCCACTAGAACACGTATTCCTTTAAATAGGACCCTCCTCTACCCATGTGTATATGACTCCAAAGGATCACCATTAAATTTGGCATGGATCTATAGAAAAGTCAATTCCCTCATCTATATGATAACTTTTCTAGAGATCCGTGTCAACTTTAATGGTGATCCTTTGGGATCCTACAAACATAGATGAGGGAGGGTCCTATAGGATCATTTCTCATATATAACACGTCCATTAGTTCTTAAAAGAAATAATTGAACTCCCCTAATTTTAGAAATCCTTGAAGAACTACACAACATGCTATATCCTTTTTTGAGTGCACCTGCCTAGCTACTTTCCCTGTCTCCCTTCACTCACACAACACAAACATATGACATATGCACAATGAGGGGAAGGCAAAAGTCTATTCCTACTGTCATTTCTCCTCTTTTTTGTCACCCAAAATATGGGTGAGAAACGGGTCGGTCGACCCATTGATCCATGAGTAGAACTGTAAACCCGACAGGTCGACTTGGCATAGGTCAGATCTAGACCCTAGAAAATGGGTATGACGGTTGAGTTCAGGTCTACTTGACCTTGACTTAAATCTAAGGTATGGGGCTGAGTCTAGATTTGACCCAATTGGGTTGGGTCAGCTTGGGTCTAGATTGACCCAGTCCAACCTCGCCTGACATATATATAAGATGCATATAAATATTTATTTAATTGACCAGTGTTGGGAAAAGGAAGGAGATGAACTCACAAAACATCTCAAGTATTGATGGGCAATGTCGTTGGACTGTAAATCGCAGAGAGCCAGGGTTTTTTCAAAGCAGATTGTGAATAACTTTTGTTTTTTCATGAACCATGAAACTCTAATTTCGTAATTAGGGTTGTACATAAATTTTATAAAAATATAAATTTGGTAGAACCAAGGGATCTCGGTAATCCTAATTGCCTGATTCCGTGACATACTCACTCGAATCTCATTCATAACTACGTAAGTCCGTCAAAATCGGATCAATTCTCAATTTCAACCGGGAAAAAAGCCGTTACCCACTTGATCCAAATCAGCTGTTTCTCATCCAAACCTGCGAATTTTGAAATACTTTGACCAAACTATTGACGTACTCACGTAAAACATAATATAATTTTACTTCTTGATAAAGCTTCCAAGTTCCTACACAAAATACAAAGGAAATCACAGCCGTCCAATAAAATTCATTACCCAGGTTAAGACACCCATGGTTACCAGTATTTAAATATCAACGAAGCACCTCCCTTAGTCAAGAGTTGGCTGGTGAGTTTGTTGCTCGGTAAACATGGGAGAAGGAAAACAAAAATGGTTCGACTTGATCCATGATTTGCAACCAAAGAGAACAGAGCTTCCATGGAACTTCTTTTTTGCACAACTTAATCACATTCAAAGAATCCCCTTCAACCCAAACATTCATTCTCCCTTCAACCCAAACATTCATTCTCATATTCTTCTCAACTTAAATTTTATATAAGGTTGCAATATTAAAATGTAGAATTACATATGCACCTCAAAAATCTATCGGGAAAAGTTGTTTTAGTGTTAGAAAGTCCTTTAATTGATCATCTCGACATTTAGATGTATGAATATATAATAAAAAAATATTTTGAGTCCTATAAATAGTGCATCTTGCAGCACATTATCTAGACCGTCCATTTTCAAGATTTTCATATGTTTATAGATTCTACTTGATTTTAACCATTTTTGGAGTTTACAATTTTATAATTAGGAATAAAAATAGATTTTCAAATAATCCTAAAATGTTTTTACACTATGATAAAATTTGGCGGTGCGCCTTAATTGGATTGTTTAAGGTTGCAACCATATAAAAACCACACCCTTTTCAATATCATGGATTCCTCAAATCTCTTGTTTAAATAAACTATACAAAATTCATAGATTCTTTGCCATCACTTCTATATCCATTGTTTGGTAATAAAACATGATACAATTTGTCTCTTTAAAAGTTTAATATAATTTCTCTCTCTAAAACTCAAATTTTGGGATAATGTGTCTATAGAAATTTTTGAGATAGTTTCTCTCTCTAAGATTTGATATGGTTTCTCTCTTTAAAATTTAATATATTTTCTATCCAAAACTTAAAATTTGAAATTGTTTCTCTAAAAAATTTGAGATAGATTCTCTCTCTATAAAGTTTAGATGTTTTCTCTCTCTAAATTTAATATAGTTTATCTTTTAAAAATTTTAAGATTCTCTATCTCTAAAACTTCAAACTTGAGATAGTTCCCCTCTTCAATAATTTTGAGATAATTTCTCTCTCTAAACATTTTTAAGTAGTTTCTCTCTCTAAAATATGACAATTTTTCTCTCATTTTAATATACTTTCTCTCTCTAAAAGTTAAATTTTGAGATAATTTCTCTCCAAAAATTCTGCGTGAGTTTCTCTTTCTAAATTTTTTATTTCTACTTTCTCTCTCTAAAATTTGATATAGTTACTCTCTTAAATTTTTAAGATGCTTTCTCTCTCTAAAACTTAAAGTTTGAAAAAATTTCTCTCTCTAAAATTTTGAGATAGTTTCTCACTTTAAAATTTGATATAGTGTCTCTCCAAAATTTGATTTACTTTCTCTCTCTAAAGTTTAAAATTTGAGATACTTTCTCTTTTCAAAACTTAGATTTTGAGAGTTTCTCTCTCTATAATTTTATAAGATAGTTTCTCTCGAAAAGTTTCATATATTTTTTCAATCTAAAATTTGATATAGTTTATTTCTCTAAAACATAAATTTTGCGATAGTTTCTCTCTCCAAAAAATTTGTGATAGTTTCTATCTCTAAAAATTTTTAGGTAGTTTCTCTCTCTAAAATTTGACATAATTTCTATTTCTAAAATTTTAATATATTTTCTCTCTCTAAAACTCAAAATTCGAGATAGTTTCTCTCTAAAAAAACTTGAGATATTTCTCTCTCTAAATTATTTTTTTTGCCGTTTGTTTTTCTAAAATTTATAATAGTTTTTCACTAGGGGGCCGTTTGGATACCTAGAAATATATTGTATATGAAAGATGTTATTGGCTTAATACATTACCTGCAAATGAATTGTTACTGTTTGGGTAGTATTTAGATGCAACCTGGGAAATACACGGCTATTATTTAGTTATGTCAGTAAAAAGAATGGGAAATGCATTACCAACATTTTACCAGCACTTGCCTTTAAACTATCACTTCTTTCTTTCTTTCTTTTTTTCACTAAATTCACTAAAATACGTAATTAAAGTAATAATCACATCATTCTAAAAATATTTTCTAATAATAACATTATCACCATTCTAAAATGATTTCTAGTAATAACTTGTATCATTCTAAAGCCATCATCACACAATCTTTTACTTAATTTGCATATCTTTGGCACTTATCAGATATCTTCTAATATGATTAGATTTTGGTTTCAATATGATAAGTCATTGGAATAATATGATTTGAATAACATGTTTTTATTGTGATAAACCTTATTTTTATTTATTTTTTATAGAAGTCTTTCAAATATCTATCTATATTTCAAATAAGTAATAAATATATGATATCAAATTAAAAATCTTTATGGTACAAGTTAAACAATGGGAACAAGTTTGACCAGTAAACTAGAAGTTTTGATAATTGCAATAGAAAATTTTGAGGTATTGGAGAAACTAAAGAGGTATCTTATTTCAATTGAGTTTTTACTAATCTCTTATGAGGATTACGTTGGATAATTTTTTTTATTATAATTATGTTGTGTAATTTCTTATGTTGGGTGAAATATTTTATTATACTTGTGTTGTATAATTTCTCATTGATTAGATATACTAAGGAGAATGGATAGATAATTTCTCATTGATTAGATATACTAAGGAGAATGGATAGAGAGGAAGAATGGAAAGAGTCTAGATGAGAGAGTGAGAGAGCTTAAAAATCAAAGTACAGATGAGAGGAAGTGGCTTAAAGATAAAAGAGTTTTAAAAAAATACAATAAAGGGCTTTAAAGAGAGAATAAACACCTTATGCAAACCAGTTATTACGGACGAGTTTAGAGAAGAAGGGAGCAGGGGTTGGTATTTTATTAAGCAATAAAGATTTGTAAATATTATTTGTCAAGCGCGTAATAGATTTTTCACTTTTCAACGCGTGTGATGCGTTTCATGATTTTGGAAAAATCTCGCGTAATCACCCTCTATTTCCTTACCATACCAAATAGTAAAAATATCATATTTACTCGTGGTTGATTGTCATGTAATAGATTTCGAGTTACCCAAACCACCCCTAAAAGTTTAAGAATACTTTATCTTTCTACAATTTTGAGAATACTTTCTCTCTCTAAAAAATTTGATATAGTTTCTCTCTTAAACTTTTTAGATGCTCTCTCTAAAATTTGATATAGTTTCTTTCTCTAAATTAAAATTTGATATTGTTCTCCTCTCTAAAAGTTTTGAAATAGTTTCTATCTAAAAAATTTAGGATAGTTTCTCTCTCTAAAATATGATAGTTTCTCTTTAAAACTTAAAATTTGAGATAATTTCTCTATCTAAAATTTTGAGATAGTTTATCTCTTTAAAAAAAATTGTTCTCTCTCTAAAATTTTAACGTACTTTCTCTCTCTAAAATTGCAGCATACTTTTTCTCTCTAAAAGTTACAATTTGAAATAGGTTATCACTCTAAAAATTTTGAGATAGCTTATATGTTTAAAAAATTTTAGGTACTTTTTGTCTCTAAAATTTTCATACCTTCCAAATGTTTTCCTTCGTTTCGGGTTGAGGGAGCCAATGAGTAAACTCTATGGCTTGGAAATTCAAAAAAACAGGTTTTGGTGTGGAAATGAAATCATGGAAAAGTGGGTCTTATTTATGTAATTTTGATTTTCTTGATTTTAAGTATCCTAGTCAATAAGCAATCCAAACGGTAGATTTTGAGAATATCCAAGATATTAGAAATCCATATCTTAAAATCTATGTACCCAAACAGGCAGTTAGGGATTTTGTAAGTGACATCTCTTGGTAGTTAAAGTAATAACTACAGAAAATCTTGGGCTGGTGTGGTCCAGGAGCCAGACCTGGACCCGATTGAATTCTACTCAAAACTAAAAATATGTATATATTTATATATATTTCATAAATTTATTAAATATATACATGTATTATTTTAATATTATAAAAATATATATTTATATTTATTTAAATGATAAAATAAATAGTAAACATTATTTCAATATCAACACTAAACCCCGATACAGACCCAAAATGAACATAAACAGTATTTGGGTCCAAGATTTGGATCGGAACCCAACCCCCCAGTTCCAATTTTTAGACCTATGCACAGACCCAGGATGAGTCTACCCATTGGGTCATGGGTCAAGTCCAAGTCTATTGCAACCCTTACACAATGCCTTTGCAAACGGCTCAAATACCCTTTTCTATGACCGGAATACCCCTTAAATTGCTACATCCAACTGACAACAAATTTATTTAAGGGCGTATTGCACCTCAAATATCCTATAGAGGAGAGTATTTTGGCTTGGGAGAACCCTCCAACTAATAATTTCAACTTCGAGATATATGAAAATGAAAATAAAAACGAAAAAAGAGATATATGAAAATGTAAAGAAAAAAGATTTTCAAGTTCTAAAAATGATATATCTTACAATAAGTAATCTGAATCGTTTGTTTTTAGAATTTGTACCATTTTTAAAAATTTATACCATTTATACCATTTTTTAAATTTAAATTTTATAACAAAGAAGGAAAATAGATTTTTAAGCCATCATAATGTTTTTGAATTACATGCTAAAACAAATTTTAGATGGTGACTTCTACCGTATAAGAAGGCAACTTTATACGAGCCTCACCCTCTTGACAAAGAGTGTGGTTTGTATGGAGCCGATGATCTAAACAATCAATTAGACCCCACCTTCAAATAGTTTTGAGAAATGTGGTTTTAATATTTTAAATCTTTGTCTAACCTTAAATATATTTTCATTTTTAATTATAAAATTTAAAGCTTAAAAATAGTATAGATCGAGCAGATCTATAAAAACTTGAACATCTTCAAAATTGACAGTAAAAAAATGTATTACAATATGCACTATTTCCAAAACTTGAAATCCATTTTTTTCTCAAGTCCGTGCATCTTGATGTCGAGATGATCAATTTAAAGATATGTGGGCATCAAACAATCTTTTCTAGTGAAATTTTTTAGATGGACTCTAATTTGATTGTTTAGCGCCTAGGATCTATATAAACTTTTCCCTTTCACAAATGGCAAAATTACCATAATTATCCTTTTTTTTTTTTACCAAAATGCCTTTGGTCCTTAATCATTTAACAAAGGGTTTGGTTTGTAAGGATGAGGCCCTAAACAATTAAAGTAAGGTGCCCCTTCAAATAGTATTGAGATATTGTTTCATTACTGAAAATCTTTAAGATGGTATGAAAATTTATTTTCATATCTAAATATAAAATTTAAAGCTTCAAAAATCGTGTAGACAAAATAGTGCAGAATGAGTAGTTTTATGAATACTTGAAAGTCTCGAAAATTGGCAGTCCGAAAAATAGATTACAAGATGCACTATTTCCAAGACTTGAAATCCATATTTTATAATGTCCATACATCTTGAGGTTGATATGATCAATTTGGAGATTTTTGAGCATCGAAATAAACTCTTCTAACAAATTTAGGTACACATTAATTTGATTGTTTAGACGCTCACCCTTATATAAACATTTTCCTTTAACACATGATCCGGTTATTATACGGGCGCCAAGGCACTTATTTTGGTGCGGGCGAGCATATTTTCAATAAATTTGGCTCGACTATCGATACAAGAGGCCCAAAATTGATACAGACAATCCAAATTTAATAGATGGTACATGAATTTGCATGACATTTTTCTTTTATAGAAATTTACTAACTTAGAGCAATGATCTAATGCAACAGTTGTATCATAGTATAATATAATGATACTTTTAGAAAACTATGTTTGTGGCATTTGTATTATCCTAAATTTTACACACACACTTTTTTCATCTCAATAATCAATCCTAAAAAAAAAACAAAAAAATCAATTTGAACACTAGATATGGTCAAAATGAGTTCCCTCCAAAAACGAATCTAGACCATTTTGTGAATTTCAAAATCATTTTTTTATTTTTTAACATTATTCATCTAATGATAATAAAGCCATCCAACAAAATTGAAAATGAAAAAATCCTTCTAAGGCCTAGATCCAAACGTCTCACCAAAATGAACGGCCTATATTAATTGGGCTAAAAAAATACTTTCTAGATTGTATTTTTAAATTTTTCTTTTTTGTAATTGTTCATTAGAATAAAAAGAGTGTATATTTCAAATATTGGATTAAACAAATGGCTATAAGTATTACTATACAACGATTGCATTAAATCATTGCTCACTTACTTATTTCACCCTAAGACATGAATATTTGACTTTAACTATAGTTTTTGATTGAGGAAAAGCTTTTTTTGTGACATATAAACTATGTGACCCTACTTCTCACTGTTTGATCTGAATGGACAACTAAGATTGCGTTGGTCACAATGTCATGCAAAAATATTGTCTGATTTTAAGTTTTTTTTTATAAACCATTTTCAGTGAAATTTGGGGCATCCCATCTTCTTATTGATGAGCATCTATAAAAATAAAAATAAAAGTATTTATCGTGAAAATAAAATACCAAATTCCCCCAAAAATTTTAGTGTAATTTTGGTAATTTTTTAGCAAGAAAAATAATTTTATTAATTTTATCATGTGCACCCTTGTCAGATGTATGTATGCCCCAAATTTCGCTTCAAAATGATTTATAAAATAAAGATTTTAAATAAACCACTATGACATTGTGAGTTTAGATGTCCTAGCCATCTACTCATATCTGATAGCTAATAGTAGGGATCATCAATATACTTTATATGTAGGCAGGGTCACATGTAAAGCTTCCCTTTAGGGCAACGATATCATGCAACCGTTGTATAGTAATATGATGCAATAACCTTAAAAAAACCATCTTATG
Source organism: Amborella trichopoda (assembly GCF_054954075.1). NCBI lineage: Eukaryota > Viridiplantae > Streptophyta > Magnoliopsida > Amborellales > Amborellaceae > Amborella > Amborella trichopoda. The sequence continues at coordinate 1,844,087 of NC_142348.1, forward strand.
GCCATTTGTTTGATCCAAGTTTTGAAATATACACCCTTTTCAATCTAATGAACAACCACAAAAAAAAGAAAAAATGGAAAACACAATTTAGAATGTATTTTTTTAGCCCAATTAATGTAGGCCATTCATTTTGGTGAGATGCTTAGATCTAGGCCTTAGAAGGATTTTTTCATTTTCAATTTTTTTTGGATGGCTTTATTATCATCAGATGAACAATGCTAAAAAAAAAGCAAAAAATTGATTTTGAGTTTATAAAGGCTAAGATATTGAAATTCACAAAATGAATGGTTTAGATTCGATTTTGGAGGGGACTCATTTTGACCATATCTAGGGTTCAAATTGAACTTTTTTTGTTGGGGAGATTGATTATTGAGATGAAAAAAGCGTGTGTGCAAAATTTGAGGCCATACAAATACCACAAACATAGTTTTTTAAAAGTGTTGTTGCATTATACTATGATACAACCGTTGCATTGGATCATTGCTTTTCCCTTTAACTAAATCTCAAAAGCATATCAAAATACACTTGATCTTGACTTAGAATAGTTGGATAAAGGGTAAATATTAAATAGTTGCAAAATCCGATGTATTTTGATAAATTTTATTTTTCTTTAGGAAAAATGATTTATCTACCTATTAATCAATATAAATCCAACAACGGCCAAAATCGAAGTATTCATAAAAATTGAAGTATTCATTTAAGATCATCATTACATGAATATTTTTCTCATAAAAATAGGATTGAGATGAAGCCCAATTTTTAGTGCCTATGCTCTCCAAATTAAATAAAAAAAATATAAGAAAATAAAAATATAAAAATATACAGACTTGGCGAACTATGCCATCCTCAATTGCCCAAATGACTTCCTCTCCTTGGACAAGATCTTTGGCCTTATGCTATGGTGTAAGTTATCATCCTTATAATTTATCCATATATGAAAGGGCGTGGTTCCTACAAGGTTGCAATCTTAAACAATCCAATTAAGGCGCATCTTCAAATTTTATCATAATATGTAATTTTAGTGAAAAAGATTCTTAAGATTATCTCAAAATCTATTTTCATATCTAATTATAAATTTTTAAACTTAAAAAATAGTTAAAATCAAGTAGATCTATGAATATATGAAAATATTGAAAAGGGACGGTCTAGATAATGTATTGCAAGTTGCACTATTTCTGGGACTATTTTGTTTTTTCTTTTTATATTCATACATCTCGATGTTGAGATAATCAATTAGAGGTTTTTTCAACCTTAAAAGAACATTTTTCGATGGAGTTTTGAGGTGCATCTATAATTCTATATTTTAAGGTTGCAATCTTATATAAATTTTTTTCTATATGAAATATCCAAATTACTATTAAAGTCTCAAAATCCTTTGCCTCCTCTAAAGAGACACCTAAAAAAGGCCAAAAAAAAAAAAAAAAAAAAAAAAAAGGAGGAAGAAGAAGAAGAAGTTCTTGTGGGAGCATACTGGATACTACTAACTACCTCGGGAAAGAGATTTATTTGAATTTTTTTTTTTCTTTTATCTAAGGAGAATAGTTTGATATGGCTATAGCCCTACCAAAATAAGTAAATTCTCACTTCATAACTCATCAAAATATGCAAGTAAAAAACCTCTAAATGATCGTCTCAACTTGAGCATTATGTTCGTGAAAAGAAAAAAGGAATTTCAAGCTCTAAAAACAGTGTTTATTGTAACAAATTATCAAGACCGTCCATTTTGCATAAAAAATAAGTGTTCACAAATCTCCAAGACCGGTAACATTTATTGAGTTTCAAATTTTATTGTCAGTATTGAAAATTAACATTAGAGCCATCTCAAATATTTCTATTGTAGAAAGTACTTTCCGGACTAAGATTTGAAGTGAGTCTTTATTTTATTTTCATAAAATCTAGGCCTTATAGAAACGTCGTGGTTATTTAAAACTTCAACGTCCACATAAGAATCACCAATGGTTATTTAAACAAAAGTGAATTTCGAATCCTTCTTTTTCTTTACCTTTTTTTTTTTTTTCTTTTTTTTGGAGGTTTTTGTCTAGGTTCAAAGAACATATCTCCAAAATTTGGGCCCTAAAAAATACTCCTAATCCGGGTTTTACCCAAGGGATCAAATGGACAATTTGGTCCGGCGACAGCAACGAAAGGTTTCAATTTTTTGTAAATAACATTACATCATTTTTAAAATGGCAAAAATGTCCTACCTTCTCATTTTGAACTTACATCTGCATATAAAAGAGCTAAATCCAAGCTGCGCTTTTCCCTCTTTCGTGAATCTCGCTCTGTTCATTCCGGTTGCTCAAAGCCCACAAGGCTTAAGGTACGAAATCTTCTCCATTAAACTCTTAATTTTTATGCTTAAAAAAACCCAATATTTAATTTTTTTCAACTCAACAGCAAAAATAATAATTACTTTAAATTTCTAAAATCAATAACTGTGACCTTAGAACCCATTGACTTGCTGTAATTCGGATTATTTGGTTTGTTACGCAGTGGGTCTGATCTGGTTTTTGATTTTCCTGTGAATTTGCGTAGTTTTTCTCAACCCCTTGATTCCTCTTGTTGATTTATTAATTGGGTCTATTTAAGCAGTGATTTTAATGCTTAGACGTAATGTTTATGGTGAAACCTAATGTATTTGAGCGCTAGGACCTTTTGAGGCGATCTGGTTGAGAAATTTTTGAACATTCAGTTGTTTTTGTTGTTAATTAATTAATCTTTATTGCGTCCTCCTAATGTTTGGGATCTTTCTAATTTTTGCTTTCTAGATACATATATGTTTCTGTTGAATTGGGTGAGTTTTATGTCGTAACTTTTTTTCCTGTGATTTGTTTGTTCGGTTTGCTATTAAGGTGCATTACGAATCCTATCTGCTTTTTACATTTTGTAATTGAGTAATTAATAGTTTTTTTTTCCTATGCAAGGTACGTAAAATTATGGAATTTCTTTGGATACGGATGAATGGCCACAGTAACTTATTTTTGTTCATTTTCAAGTCTCTCTCTCTCTCCCTCTTTCTCTGATTTTGGTGAATTACACTTAATCTTTGAAGGCTTGGAGGAGATATGAGCTTAACGTGTTATCAGACCTATCACAACAAGAATGCCGGGGTTGCCTTTGCTGGTTCGTGAAGCCTCGTATGTTGTGTTCTTCTAAACTCTTCATTTATTTTACTTGCACCTCTTATATTTACTTTGTTCGGGATTTAGCCTTTTGCTTATCTGGTTGTTTTATATTTATTTAATAATTTTACTCATTGGCTTGTAATGTTGTAAATGCGAATGTGAGGCTTCCAGCTGTGGGTGAAAAAATGCTCTGGTAATTGATTATTCTAATAGAAATTAATATTCTAAAGTAATGTACATCTGGGATTTCTATTATTTCCTTTTCTTCTATGATGCCTTTTGTGTTAAGGCATGAAATTTTTTGTTGTGAGTTCACATTGTAGTTAGTGCCCTACCAAGGGTAATCGTTGTTCCACACACTCAGTGTGTGATTGGCATTCTTCACATGTTGATATTACTTTCCAAATGTTTATCATCACATATTGGGAGTCATGACTTCAGATGCAATTGTTAAGGCGATATTCAATGTCGTTATAGACTTATAAATGGTTATGAATATTATGTTCATTATTTTCTTTTGAGGCTGTTATGTTTAATTTTTCACATTCGTAATCATTGTGACACGTCAGGAGTGCTGGATGTAGCTGCAGGCACTCTAGAAGTTTGGAACAAATGTGTCGCCAAGATTCTCGGGTTCATTTATCTGTAGAGGAGGCTGCAGCAGCTGAAGAAAGTCTCTCCATTTACTGTAAACCTGTGGAACTATATAATATTCTTCAACGTCGGGCATTGCGTCATGTGGGTTTTCTTTGTTAATGGCTTTTTTCTTTTTTTCTTCTCCCTTTTTTTTCTTTGAAAGTTTTCGTTGTTTAATGATTTCTCATCCCTTTTATGGCATTTTAAGGCATATCAAACTTACTCCTTGACCTGAATTTTTTCTCTTAATGCAGCCATCATTTCTCCAACGATGCTTGCATTACAAAATACAAGCAAAACGGCAAAAACGGTACGAGTGTTTTTCCCTAACCCAAGCTGTCACTCTAATTGTTTGCAATTTTATATTTGGGCTGCTTATGTTTGGAAAGTGTTTTCCATAGTACGAAATGATCCACTTGCATTCTTTCTTTTGTTGGAATAATTTCTTGTGGGCTAAATTCGTTTTTGGTCACTATTTCTTTATCTATTTTATAGAAGACTTTAAAATAGATGTTTCCAAAGCATGGCGATTAAGTTATGATAAATGAAAGAAAAACCTTGTTCTTGGGTCAAGGAAAAAGGATGTGTGTATTTGTTTTTGTATATCCACCCTCCACCAATACATGTCCATAATGCATGCATGCATGCATGCATATATATGCGCATACATATGCATGTTTATGATTCATGAAACTTCAGCCTTGTAACTTTTGGTGTGGTGTAAATTACTAAACTTTGTTCTATTGCTTGATTTTTCAGAATAAAAATTACCTGCACCCTTACGGGGCTTTTGACAGATGGAGGACAATCACCGAATGTATTTCCTCTTTATGTGTTGTTGGCTACGCCTATATCCAATATTGTTGATACAGGGGTATGACTTTGTAATATATAATCACTAGCCACATTTTTTTTTCCTTTTTTGAGTAGCAATCACTAGCTACAACTTTATAAACTTCTCTATAAAATAGAAGTTTAGATACTTCTTGATCAATGTTTGACATTTTTGTATTGCAGTATTCGGCAGTTTATCGGTTCAATCGGGCATGTATACTGACTGCATTTAGTGAATCTGGAAGGAGAGATGTGGCTTCTGCTAATTTCCTTCTACCGGAGATTGGAAAGCTTGCAGCTGATGCCAAAGCTGGCAATCTTAGTATCATATTTGTTACTTGTGGTATGCATTTGTTGCAATATGTTCTTGATGGTTATTGGTATATGCATTTGATAAATAAATTAATATGCATCAACTTGTTGGATTTTTCAGCAGGAGATATTAATCATTCTGCTGATGGTGTTCATATGGGAGTTGATCGAGATATGGCTTCTGTTTCATGTAAACTATCTTAGATGGTGCATTGGATAAAGAAATGGGCTCTTAGTCTTTGATCTATTTCATGTCATGAGCTATAAAAAAAAAAAAATCTATTGCATGGCATAACAAAATTTCTTGTTTTTGTTGCATTCTGAGATACTAGGTGTATGTCCTCCTGCTCTAAAATTATGAACTGCTCAATATGCTTAGAATATGGTTTATGATTAGTATAAAAGAAAAAATTGCATTACATGCTTCTTCTTCTTTTTTGGAAAATTTTGTACAGGCCCCTAAAAAAATTCAATTTCATATTAACCCCTCTCATTTTTCCCATCTTGCGGCATTGATTGTAAGAAGTATATATAGCAATTACACCCTCTTTTCACTTCCCTCCCCTTCTTTTGTTATCTTCACCTCAATAACTATCCCAAATAAAATATGCAATTTTTTTCCCAATCCTCTCTCTTTCTTGTCCCTCAAAAAAGTAAGAGATGGTGAATGGGAATTATTTGTTGGATATGGTGATATCCCAAATTTCCTCCATAAGGAAATCCTATATTTTTGGGATTGATATTGAAATTGATAAGTTTCCCAAGTTAGTTGTGATACACATTGAAATCCAACTGGATTAGGATTCTTAGTTATATCTTAAGTTTGGAATATATGTGATATCTACGGGATTTCTATCTAGTATGGGATTTAGAACCTTATATATGGAATGAAAGGAAAGGAATAAGTGTACCCTATTTGGATCACCTTTTGGAAAGTTGGACTTTCTTTTAGAGAGAGGCAACAGTCTCCTGCACAAAGAAAGAGGAGCCTCTAAAGGAACTTCTAGAGAGAGAAGTGAACTTTAGTAAGAGAAACAGTACATACATGCCTTACTTGGAGATAGGCTTATTTCTTGTAGAGAAGCTATTCCAATGGAGATTTTGGATAGTATCCCGTTCCTAGAGAGAAAGTTCGTTTCTTGTTGCTCTCGCATCTCGATTTGGTGTGTTTAATAATAGTTTCCAGAAGCAAAAGAAGAAAGGATGATTGGTGATGTCTGTTGGGAGAGTGGTTTTCAAGGGTTGTTCTATTGGGTATTGTCTACGGTTAGTAAGATACCTTTTGTATCCTAAAATCTGTGATGTACTCTTCTTGGTATAGTGTATTTCAATTTGCCATATAAATGGATGCAGCCTTTTGGGGTGAACCACGTAAATCCTGGTGTTTTTTTTACATTATTTCTTTCCTTCTTTAGTTTCCATGCTTGTTGTTGGTTGTGTTTTTACTTAATCTTTATTTGTCAAAAATCAACCCGTCAAGTTTTAGAGCTTTTGCACACAAAAAGTGGTATTAGAACTTGGTTTGGGGTTGTTGGCATGGCAATAAGGTTTTGAACGCAAAGTCCAAGGTAGAGAAATTTGATGGCAAGCACAATCTTTCTTAGAAAGAATGACCAACAAATTTATTTAGCAAAAACTGAAGATTCCATAAAGCTGTTAGATGAATGTTGGCATGATGAACAAGTGATTTTGATACCAAGATTGAGATTGTTGGATATGGTGATATCCCAAATCACCTCCGTAAGGAAAGCTTATAGTATTTGGATTAATATTGATATTGATATTGATAAGTTTCTTAAGTCAGTAGGGATACACCCATTGAAATCTAACTAGATCAGGACTCTTAGTCATATATATATATATATATGGCAAAAGCTAACAATAGCTGGGCTGCTATAATGAATAGTAATATAGGTGGAATCCCAACCGTCAGATCTTTATCGAGTGGTTCAAAATACATATCACTATTTTAATTTTAATTTTTTTTCTATAAATCTGATGAAGATGAATTTTTGGGTGTATATACCTAACACTATTGCGCACCATATAAACATATAAAAAAAATTATTTTCAATAATTTAAAATGATCAAATTACCCCCGTCATTTTTTAGGGGTATTTCGATCATTTTATATTTTGAGAAATATTTTTTATATATTTTTAATTATGCGCCATATTTTTTATTACACAAGTCGGAAATTTCATTATGATCTGATTTCTAAAAAAAATATTAAAATTCATATAGTGATATGCATTTTTTTATAAGTTATATAGTGGTATGCATTCTGAACCACATGATGAAGATATAATGGCTCCCATTCCACCTAATTACTATTCATTATAGCTGCCCGACTACTATAAGGTCTATTCTTGATATATATATATATATATATATATATATATATATATGGAAAAGTTTATGTAGAACCTAGGCTCTAAACAATCAAATTAGAGCCTACCTCAAAAGTTCACTAGAAGAGGTTGTTTTGATGTCCAAATATCATCAAATTGATCATCTCGACATCAAGATGCACGGACATGAGAAAAAAATGGATTTCAAATTTTGGAAATAGTGCATCTTGTGACGCATTTTTGAACCGTCAATTTTTAAGATTTTCAAGTTTTCATAGATTTGCTAAAATCTACACTATTTTTGAAACTTTAAATTTTATAACTAAAGATGAAAATTTAATTTAAGGCTATCTCAAAACTTTCTAGTATTGAAATCATATTTCTCGATACTATTTGAAGGTGGTCTCTAATTTGTTTGTTTAGAGCCTCGGCTCTATACGAACCGCACCCATATATATATATATATACACACACAATGGAACGAAAATAGTAATGCACCCTATTTGGGTGACCTTATAGGAAAGGTGGACTTTCTTTTAGAGAGAGGCCCTTGCACAAAGTAGGAGCCTCTAGAGAAATAAGTGAGCTTCTAGTAAGAGCAGTGTTTTAAAATGCGGGATGCCCCCGTATGCGTTGGGGGGCCCGATGTGGCTAAATGTGGGTGCATCGCTACAATGCGATCAATAAATATAAAAAATTCTATTTTTTTTAAAAAATAGGTTAATATATAAAAAAAAATATGGAGGTGATATATGTGATAGTGGGTATTTAGTTTATTCATTAACTCCAAAAATATTAGCTGTTGGTGATTTTGTATCCACAATCCCCTTATAGAAACAAGAAACTTGAAACTAGCTTCATAAAACATTCAACAATCAACAACTATAAGTACAAATTTGCAATCACGAACTTTAAAGTTACAAAATAGTACAAACTAAAAGTATATGAAGATTAAAGAGTTCAAAAGTCAAGCTCAAGAAGACTCAATACGACACCCTTGATTTGTTGTCACAAGTTCGCCTAAACTTCCTCAAATCAACACCCAAAAGATACAAATCAACAACCAAGCATCAACCAATACACAAATCGAAGAACTTCACAAATAAATTTTTTGCCAAATTTTTTTTTTTTTGATTCATTCGATCCAAAAAAAGCCACAGATGTGGCTGAAAAATGATGTTTGGAGGGTTAATACACCCCCCCAAACCTTTTCCCCCTTTTTCGGGGGTCAAAAAGTCCTAAATACCCTTGACCGAGGGGTTCATTTTTGTAAAATTGGTGGACAGCATTATGCGCCCTATGCGGGATGCGGCCGCATGTTGAGAGATACGGCGCATCTCTCCAGAGCGCATATGCGGGCATTTTGCGATGCGCTACCCAGCATAACGCCTAATGCGGCCGCATATGCGGCAATACGGCCTCATTTTAAAACACTGAGTAAGAGAAATAGTATGTATTTGCTTTGCTTGATGAGAGAGGCTTGTTTGTTGTAGAGAAGTTGTTTCCATTGAGATTTTGAGTGGTATCCCTTTTTTAGTGAGAGTTGGTTTCTCATTGCTCTCGTATCTCTATTTGATGTATTTGGTAATAGTTACCAGAAGCAAATAGAAGGAAGAACGACAGGTGATGTCTATCGAGAGAGTGGTTTCAAGGGTTGTTCGACTGAGTATTGCTACAATTAGTAAGGTTCCTTTTGTATCCCAAAATCTGTGATGTACTCTCATTGGTATAGTGTATTTTAGTTTGTCATGCTTGTGGATGTAACCCTTTGGGGTGAACCACGTAAAATCGTGGTATTCTTTTTACCTTATTTCTTTCTCTTTTTTTTTTTAGCTCGTCGCCAGTTGCGTTTTTTTCTTTCTCTTTTTGCAAAAAGTAAGCCGTTGGTTTTTAGAGCTTTTGCACACAACATTATTGAGGTAAAAATAATTCTTTGGAGCAGTTAGTGAGGGAAAAATAAAGAAGGAAGGGGAGAGATGTGAGAAGGGATGGGATGATACATTCGTAAATTAATGCTAGCATGAGAGGAAAAATAAGGGATGGGTTATTATGAAATTAAATAAGGGGGGGTGGGGGAATAAAGCATAAAGGTATTGAAAGTTTGTAAGGAACTCCTAATTACTCTTAATTCATAATTATATGCACCAAACTTGCTTGGTTCATGTTGCTTTAGCCAAACAAGCTGATGACTTCGACTTTGGCCTTTGGTCGTAGAGAAGAGGCAACCTACTTATGTTGAAGAGCTTGAAGAGGCCCTTAAAAATAAAAGGGTAAGTCAGAAACTTCATCATAGGGTTCGTTGGTACTACCGCCAAGTCAGCTTGAAGAGGCCCTTAGTGTTCGTCATTTGGCATTACAAGTTATTTCCCCTTAAAATTGTTTTGGCAACCAGGTTAGAACCCTTAAGGGCAAAATGTTGCACCTAACATGTACATTGGACAATATAACACGTATATTTACATGTTCGATGCTGTATAAGTAAAATATATTATCTGCAATATTACATAAGCTCATATTATATATATTGTGCAGTTACAAAAAAATTCGCATAATAATGATATTCTCACCTTAGCCAAATAAAAATATTATATTCTCCCAAGACTTCAATGGGACCTCAACGAGGCAGGCTCCAAAATTTCTGGGGATGGTTCTGTTGTTTATTTAATATGTGTTTTTGCCCTTTTTGGGGCTTTTTGACAAACTTCAACCCTGATTTTATTGTCAGTGCAAAAGAATAATTTGCCTCTGTGCTTCATGTCATATATGGGACAATTTTCCATTCCCTACCTAATCATTGTATCTTATAAAATGGTTTGTGAAAATTTCAATGGTTTGTGAAAATTTCAAATTATTCATAATGAGCCCAAGTTTTGACATATCATTGTTCTTTGTTTCCTTTACCAGCTATTCTCGGTGGACACTGTCTTTGGGGAAAACTACCTATGGATTCTCTTAGTTCTTCATGGGAGAAGTCCCCAAGCTTGAGGTTGGGGCATAGATCTGAGATGCAATCATCAATTGAGATGCACTCTAGTTTCTTGGAGGTACATTTAAGAAAACTTTTATTGATAGTAAATTGATCTCACCCTTGGGATAATTTTGTTTTATGAATAAGTTGTGGTTTGTTTCATTAGTTTATGCTGTTTGTCTCAGTTTTCCTTTTTCTTTTTCTGTTCTCGATTAATATTTGATCTTGATCTAATTGACTCACGTGCCCTCCAAGTTTTGAGGGACTTGTTTAAGCATCATCTTTTGCATTCATAACTTTGAGCCCAATTATCATTAAAAATTAAGGTTAAATGACTAAAATTCTATTGTGCCTAGTGTGGTAAAATGCAATAAATTTCTTTTTCATTCATAACTTTGAACCCATTTATTATTAAAATTCAAGGTTAAATGACTGAAATGCTATTGTGCCTAGTGTGGTAAAATACAACAAATTTTTAAAATCTTTTTGTTCTAAAAAAAGAAAATCCTCCACACTCAAACTAGAGATTTGATGTCAATCACTCAATCATGTCCCTTTATCGTGCACTCTCCCTTGTATTGCCATCAATGTCAAGCATATTTGGTCATCTCTTCCATAGTTTAGTCTAAATGGTGCACTGGTAAGTGAATTGCATTATTTATCTCGTATTCTCTTTTGAGATAATGTTTGAGGTTGACAAGTCTCTTAGTTTATTATTGATGGGGATTTTGGTAAAAATACATGGATGATGACCAACAATAAGTTGGAGACGTGGAAAAATGAAAATATACTACGAGTATGAGTTGCAAGACTCTAGGAGCAATATGGCCATCGGGAGCCATGACTATCACATCTATGGGTTGGATGGTGATGCTGGATATTGGTTCCACTAACGATCACATTATCACTGTCCAACTCATTGATGGGATGTTGATGCCTATATCATCATACTGTTTCCATGACATATGGTCGTGGTACAGGAATCCTTGAAATAAAGTCATCTCTTTAATGGTTACCCAAGTGAAGTCCATGGTTGTGGTGCAAACCTAGTTGCTTGAGCTAGGGTTTTAGCAAAGAAAAAGATAGGGAAGATCCAAAAATATAGAAAGATTGAAAAATCAGAGGTAAAAGAAGGAGCACTTGCTGCTCTAGGGTTTTGAATAGAAATCCATAACATGATCCTTGATACAACCCTTACATAAGAAAACCCTAAACAAGAGTTAATCTTGGCCATCCATCAAATCTAATCATGGCTATTTATTATAAAAAAAAATTTAAGTGAATAAAAAGACATTAAAGACTCTAAAAATTACTACTTATTAAAATGACTCAAGAAATAAATAGAAGACATAAAAGGACAAATTTATTGACTAGTTTGCCCATCTGTGGTTCCTCTTGTGAACTTTAAGCTTGTCTCTCTTATCTAGATATTCAAGAGCAATACTTTGGGCTGCATTAGGTTGATACCTAATTAGTTTGACATTTGATAGAAATTCCTCCCAAATGTTTTAGAAGAATTTGTGGTATGTTTAAGATAATTTCTTCCAAACATTTTCTTGTGCCATAAAGATTATATATATCTAAACATATTGATGCAACATAAAGTATAGATGAACCAGAATCAACAGAGCATAGTCTGGAAAATTCAGTAGATTCAGTAAAATTGAAACTAGAGATGCTCTAAGGGAGAAAAGTCTCTCTACAATGATAAGTCAACAAAACTTACTGTAACTTCTACATGAAGTTTTAAATGACCAATATCCTAAACCCTGATGAGTAGGGGTAGTAACAAACTACCCCAACTCATCAAATGAATTTCAAAAAACTTCTCCACCCTTAACATCATTAAAAATCCCAAAAATGTCCTTCCCCTGTCTGTAAATAGAACAATAAAAAATTAAAATAAAAATAAGGTAGAAGTTAATTGAGGATGATATCAGCATGATGTCACTGATGAATGTTTAGAAATTTGTTTCCTTATTATGTGAAGTAATTAAGGATATGATCTTGATTGGTCATTTGTTATCTACTTGCCTGCAGCGTGGTGGTTTTGATGGGGAAAATTGTATAAGGTTTCAGATTCATAATTTAAGCACTGTGGTAAGTTCATGAATTTGTGCATGGGACCCATATTGCTTGGATTTTTGAGATTCATTTTTTGATGTGGTGAAATGTAATGTATATTTTCTTTTGCAAAAGCAAATGCGAGTGCAAGTGAATGTTTCAGTACAAGAGGTTGGAGCAAAGGAGAGATCTCCTTATGATTCATACACATATGATGATATTCCTATTTCATCCTTATCTCATATCATTCGGTAAGTAAACTTGTCTCTTGTCTTTATATTCATCAACCGCTATCCACAGTTTCTTTTGCTTTTTCTCAGCTGTGTTATTTGTCAGTTGCTATCTTGACATTTCCAATAATGTGGTCTTGTGGGTTCTGCTATAAATTGTCTCTTTTCTCTTATTATTTTATTGTATATGCTTCTAGGCTATTATTGCAAATATCTCCACCTTTATCCTAATCTTCTGTGGATCACTATTCACTATGTATAATATAGATTATTAATATGAAATAATTTATATGAATATAATATATGTTTATTATATTAAATATATATTGTATGTAATATTTATATTATATATATATTATATTTATATCATATTAATAATACTAATATTATATATATAATAATAAATAAATTATTTATTATATTAAATAAGTATTATATATAATATATTAAATAATAATATAAATGTTATATACATAATATACAAATATCTTACAAATATATATTAATAAAATATATAAAATATATTATATATTATATTATATGATGTATTATATTATGGTATATATTTATATTTTTATGGTTAATATGTATATGTTATCAACCACAGTATCCAGAACTTATTTAAACCGTCCATAACAAAACATTCAACTATCCAGAAGATTTAAAAACATTCAACTTTCCAAAAGATATCTTTCAAAGAAACAAACCCGCCCTTAAGGTAACTAACATGAGAAGGCAATTGGTCATCCTTGTTGTTTTAGCTTGTCCTGATGTTCTGAACATCTCCAATTATTCATGTTGTTATGTTGCATGGAGCAGTTCTCCAGCTATTAACTTCTACTCTATTTTCCCTATTTGTTACTTCTCCAATCTTATTGTGAATTTTCATAAGTTGCAAAGCACATTTTAATATTTCTGAGGGCTCTGTCTTTGAAGATCCTGATTTATTAAGGGAACGATGAATAAAAAGTAGAACCTAGTAAATATGAAGAACTTAGGCAGTAATGTTTTTTGCATAATTATGTGTTGAGTATGAAGATCTACTGGACTCATGTAAGCTCTTCATCTTGCGGGAGATATAAATGTAAGAACCCTATCCTCCATTGCTCATCCAATTTCAAATTTGGCTGAGCCTGTCAAACTCCCAGGGGTCTGTTTGGATAGCACACTTCGAGCATCTTTCATTGGGGGGATTAGATTTAGTTGTAACTGGTTGAAACTTGGTGTGGGAATGGCAAGAAGGATGCAGTGGTTGTGCCTAAGGTTCAGACCAATAAAATTCTGAATGCTATTTGTCAGTTCACATATATAGTTATATGGGATGTATTTACTATTACATATATTACATGAAATTCTATATGAATATAAATAACTGTATATCTATGTTAATGTATCTAGCGTGATCAGAAAAAAAGTGATATGTTTATGGTATGTTTATTGTAATTTATGTGTCGTTATATGCGTCTTCTAGTTGGAAGCTGGCACTCTTGTTCTCACTTTAGGATCCTAAGAAGTGAGGCTGTTGAAATATGGAAACTGCCACTCACTTGCCAAAGAAAAGATACTCTCCTTGAATTTGATGAATGAAATAGACCTGAGGTTCCTAAGTGTATACTTATTTTCATAGGATATATATAATATTCCCTTTGGACAACATTTTACTGGGTTGAAATCAATTGTGGACTTCCCTAATTAGAAATCCACTTAATTTTTATAGGGTAGAGATCTCCCTTTAGGAGTTTAATTGCTTTCTGTGGATTAGAGGTCTTCCTAATTATGGGGTTGCATGGTGGTAAGCTTGATGAATGAAATAGACCTGAGGGTCCCAAGTGTAAACTTATTTTCATAGGAGATATATAATATTCCCTTTGGACAGCATTTTACTGGGTTGAAATCAATTGTGGACTTCCCTAATTAGAAATCCACTTAATTTTTATAGGGTAGAGATCTCCCTGTAGGAGTTTTATTGCTTTCTGTGGATTAGAGGTCTTCCTAATTATGGGGTTGCGTGGTTTTGGCTATCACCATAATCTCATCTATTCTGGGTTTGAGCGTTATATCCCACCCTAGATAGAGATTGAATCTCATATCTTACAGGGAGAAATAGCTTGTCATTTTCGTCCATTCATATCCCAGCAATGGGTTTTTAGATTAGGAAAATGTTTTCAGAAGGTTGCAGCCCCCCCATCAAAATAAGTGAAGCCTCATCTCAAAACTTGCAAAAACTTGCAATTCTGATGTCAGAAAACCTTCAAATCAATCATCTGTCTTGACCATTATGGTTGTGAATTTTTTTTTGGATTTCGAGCCTTAAAAATAGTATATATGTAATACAATATCTAGACTATCCATTTCGCCCAAAAAATAAGTATTCACAGATCTGCAAGATCTGTATATTTTTTAACTTCGAATTTCATATTTGGTGTTGGAAATTGATTTTAGAGCCATCATGAAGATTTCCGGTACCCAAAGTGCTTTTTTGGACAAGGATTCGGGGTGAGGCTTTACTTTGTTTTTCATAAAGCCTTGGCCTAATAGAGACTGCATCCTTTAGATTAATGCTCCGCCACCTTATACAGTACTTCCAAGATATAAGTAGGAGTTCTTTTATCTGAATATTGTGTCTTTCACTTTCCAGGTTACGGGCTGGAAATGTCATATTCAATTATCGGTATTATAACAATACACTGCAGAAGACTGAAGGTCAGATTATTTCATTGTATATTGCTTTTTTAAAAAAATTTGAAGTTGTTTTCCATATTTTTTCGGGTTATAGCGATGTTTGTTCATTTTTCTTTCGTTCCCATGTCCTTGTAAGATAGTTTTGCTTGATACTCATGAAAATTTTCATTATTGGTCAAATATCTGCTCTTTGTTTTTTACTTTTTGTTATGGTTCTTTTAGAATATTATGTACCTGAGACTTCTTTTCGTTTTCATTCTGTTAGAAATCAGAACGTGTCCTACTTCTGAATCTTCCAGTTTACCTTCTTCTTTTTTTTTTCTTTTTTCTTTTTTCTCTTCTGCACTGGCCAGTTACAGAAGACTTCTCATGCCCATTTTGCTTGGTGCGATGTGCGAGCTTTAAGGTTGGGTTTTAAAGCCCCTCTTGTTTCACCATTGCCCTATGTCTTATTACTGAGTTTCTAGAAGAGAATGTATATGAAAATCTAATGGACTATGGAAAACCCCTAGTCCATTGAGTTATCTACCATCCATTGAGATGATTGACTGTGATGGTATCATGTTTGTTCTGGTGAATTCCATTCACTATCCATTGCTGTCCATCATTTCAATGGATGGTGATGGCCAAACTTACTATGATTTTTCTATATTCAATTGGATCATGGTATACTTTACCTCAGCGTGAAAGCTTTTCCTATAGCGTGGATTCAATTCTTTTGTTTTAAAATAGCTGCCTGTTTTATTTGCAGGGTTTGCGCTATCATTTGAGCTCATCCCATGACTTATTCAATTTTGAATTTTGGGTCAGTAAACTCAAAATCAATCCATAACTATCTTTAGGTGAGGTTGGTCTTTTGTGTGACACATGTTGAGGTAATGTTTTATTTTTTTTTCTTTCTTCAGGTCACTGAGGAGTATCAGGCAGTAAATGTTTCTGTCAGAAGTGACAGTTGTAGATCTGAGGTGTGAGCTAATCACATTTGAAACTTATTTATGTGGTTAAATTTTTTTAGATCCTTCTATAATGAACCGGTTATGGCTCCTTATCTTTCTTTTAGAAGCCATTATTAGTTAAATGCAACTTGAAGTACTTGAATGTGGAATAAGTAGTTTTTGGCACTTATTTGTTTATGGTTTGAATTGTAATACTTGATGGCTCATAACTGGAATTACGGTTATTGATGGTTGTGTCGGAGTATTATTAACTGTTATATCTTATATTTCCTAGTGATATTCGGATTATATTCCCAAGTAATATTTAGAAGAGCCCTTAGGCATTTCCTGATGCTTCATTAATTCTTTTGTAGGCAGTTACAGATGGTGTTGACCCGAAGCTCCAAACATTCTACTTCTGGTAGTGGCTGGCATTTTCAGTCATTCACTCCTAATTACTAGTAATACTAATTAGATTTTATTACTATGGGCTCTTTACACACTTTATTTGTTAGTAATTTGTATCTCTTTCTTTACTTTTTTATAGCTCTAAGCAAAGGCGCCATAGAAAATACAAGTACATTGATGACAATGTGAAACACGTTGAAGCGGTGAAGTCAGACTCCCCTGAAATAGCCCGTCCAGATTGCTTGGAAAAGGATGCATCCACAAGTTCTTGCCAAATGGCCATTGAAACTCCAGCAAATCAGTCCTCTCTAGAAAGATCCAGCAAGAGTATGTAAATTAGTGGAACTGTTCCAAAGAATCTTATCACCTTCCAAAGCAAAGAGGTCAACATCATTAAACGTTCCCAAAATCCAACTATTATTTCTTGAAAAGACATCAACATTATTTTTCTAGTTTTTTGTATCAACACTTTTAGACTAACATATGAATTTCCTCTTGAAAGATTTGTCTGTGATCCATAAATTCGTAGATTGATTCGCAGAATCTTGACAATTTTCCTTCCAAATAGGAAGTCAAAGTTCAGTAGAATGGTTCCAAGAAATCCATAATGTTTTGACTTTCCAAACAAAGGATCCCATTGCTATTATAATGATTCCAAGCCAACTCACTACTATCATTTGTAAATAGAAAATGAACGCATCGTAGATCCATTTGTTATCAATCGAACAAAAAAGTTCCAATCGTTTTTCCACAGGTTTCTTAAGAGTAACAATCAAATGCTTGGTTCGAATGCAGACTCTAAGAAAGGAGGAAAGAGGCCTCTTAAAGAACCTAGTAAAGAGAAGAATTTGGACCATTGCGGACATAATTCCCAAAGCGCTGGAGTGGAGAATGGCTTCACTGGAGAGTGTGGAGAACCAGTTATGTCAAGCTCCGATGTAATGGGCGTTTGTGCTGCTAAAGCTCAGGCTTCTCTTGGCAGTGAGTGTGCTCTTCCTGGGAATGGAAGCAACCTTGCTCCTCAATGTGCAAAAGTGAGGAAGCTCTCAGCTGAAAGAATGGACCCTAAAAAGTGAGTTGATCAACATGAATATATTGAGATTTTCTACCTTTCATTTTGAGCTGCTTATAATACTCATTCTTGCATCGTAAGATTTCCTTCTAACATCTCTGACTCACTCTCAGTTCTTTGAAAAAAAAGCAGAATGGTCTTCCTGTTTTTCTCTTTCGGAGAAGTTACTGTTCTGAGTTCGTTTTATGGCAGTCTTTGGATACCCTTACTTGTGTTTTGACCTGTAAAATATTTAGCATCTCGCCGTGTTTGGTGTTTTACTTTCCTGGTCATTTTTTACATGGAAAATTTTGGTTATTTCCAGCCGTGCACTCCTCCAAAAGCGCCAGTTCTTTCATTCGCATAGAGCACAGGTGATATTCAAAGCTTCTTTCCAATTTGCATTCCTTCAACCCTTAACTTTGTGAATAGATTACAGTTGTTCATCTGTGTCTTAGATGTAATCATTGTGTGTGTGCGTGTGTGCCCCGGCCCCCAGGGGGGGGAGAGAATCTGCTGGATTCATTAGTCACAGTTGTTTGTCTTTGTCTTAGATGTAATCATTGTGCATGTGAGTGTGTGCCCCTGTCCTGTGGGAGGGGGGGGGGGAGGATCTGCTGGATTTTTTATGTAGGAGAACTTAAAGAAACATAGAAAATCAGCAATAAGCAAGCCAAGCACAAGCACAAATCGAAAAAACCTAGGGTTTCTTCTCCAAACCCCAAACTAGGGTTCCAAGAGCCGAAGCTTTTCTCTTTTTTTTAATTTCTAAAAATCATGTGGAATTGACCCTCTCAAGGCCTACACACACCTTATATATTTTAGCAAATGTTTCAAGTACATAAAGTGTCCAAAGAAATAATGTATTGACCTATATATCCTAACTTAAACTTAAAATTTATACGACAATTTTGCCCTTATGAACAGTACCCGTGAATAGTACTTTTGATCGGTGCTTATGGAATGAATAAAAAAAACTTTAGAAAATTTTCATCGGTCATAATCGTCTTGTGTCTTTTTTTTTCTAGATTTAAAAATTGGAGGTGACTTTTTTTGTTTACTTTTCATGATTCAAGGTCCATAATGGTTAAAAAATATGGGATTTTTGTATGATGACGGTTTTCTAGATCTGCATTTATTCCTAATGCCTGCAGGATGGAATGTTATTTTGTTTGCTTATTCCTGATGGCTTAATTTACTGGATGCTATTGGATTGATGATCTGAACACGACTTGGAAAAATGGGTTATTAATGGTGTGGATGCTTTTTTACTTTTTCCTTTTGTTCTAAATGCTTGCTTATTTGATGGAATCAATTTGGCTTTTTTTTTTTTTTTTAGTTGATGAATTAATGTGTTGTATTTCAAATTCATAATTTGGTTATTTGCACTGTGAAGCCAATGGCATTGGAGCAAGTATTTTCTGATCGGGATAGTGAGGATGAAGTTGACGATGACATTGCTGATTTCGAAGACCGTAGGGTAAGCAAAACCTCACATGGTCACAAGTATCATTTTCTTGAAAATTTTACAAGAAGTATCATCATACCGAGGAGATTCTTTTTTGAAAGCTTCAAGAAAAATTTAAGTAACATATGCAAGTGATGGAAACTTACATATTAAAGTTTAAGAAAAATTTATCTCCTTCTTCTTTTTTCTTTTAAAATTTATTATATAAAATTTTAAGTTTTAAAATTTCTTATCACCAATCTGTGCTGCAGATGCTTGATGACTTTGTGGATGTAACCAAGGATGAGAAGCAGATCATGCATCTGTGGAATTCATTTGTGAGGAAGCAAAGGTAGCTTTTCTCTTTAAACTTTGTCACAGTGATTATTCATAATTTGTTTTTAATTCTTTGATGTCATTTTGTCCATTTTCGCCAGATCTCTTCTAATTGAAAATAAATCAAAGAGCATGAAAATTTTACATAATAAGATGATGAGATTTATGATTTATCTGCGAAATTTACTTGAGAGAAAAAAAAGGCCAGAGGGATTAGAAACCCTTCTGATTTTAGATGCTAATTATTATTTTATTTTATTTCCCTAGAATCCATCCTTAAACTCAAACATGTCTTCTTTTTGGTTTTTTTATTGTTTTCTTTTCGATAGGGTGTTAGCAGACGGTCACATTCCATGGGCATGTGAAGCATTTTCAAAGCTACATGGTTGCGACCTTGTACGTGCACCAGCATTGATTTGGTATGTCACTTTGCTCTTCGACTCATTCTCAAGTTCATTCCCCTATTTAAACATTATTTGCACTAATTATTACCTACCAAAAATGATTATTTCTTTGGGAATTATATTCACTATCATGGTCCCTACAATGTTATGTCTTAACTTTCTTGCTTTATGCAATGACTACAAACCCCTGATGTTGTAGTATGTCAAACAAACATCACCATTAGTAATGCTATCTTATTGGTTAAGGGTTTGGTTTATATAAGGCATCAACCTTCAACAAGCAAAGTAAGCGCACCTCTTAACCTTGTTGAAAGATGTAATTTTGGTGCCAGAAATTCCTACGATGGCCTAAAATTTTACTTTTACCTCTAATTGTGAAATTTAAAACTCCAAAAATGGTTTCGATTGAGCAGATTTATAAACACTTAGAAAATATTGAAAATAGATGGTTCAAGTAATATTTTATAGTATGCATCATTTTTTGGACTTGAAATCTTGTTGCTTTCTTTTCCCTCCATGTCCAAACATCTTGAGATCGAGATGATCAATTGGAGAATTTTGTAGCATCAAAACAACTTTTTTTAATAGGTTTTTGACGTGCCTTAAGGTTCACACCTTACATATTATAAACTTTTTCCATTAGTTAATGGATAGTGTTTAGGTGTATCCTGGGATGCACCCATTACATTGTATCCACTCTCCTAAAAGCCATGTCCACTTCCAAAATTTTGCAGGTTCATTAACTAGACCACCATGATCATGTATCTGATAAAGAAAAAAAAAAAAGAAGTATGAGCCTTAAAAAGGGTCTAATTTGTACTTTCCTTTTAATTCTTCAAAGATCATCTTATCTGCATTGATTTTGGAAATGGATGATGATCTTTGTAACATGGACGAGTCTATGAAACATTTTTTTTGAAGAATGAGGATGATTAATTGAAACAAAAGCACTACTGATGATTAACATGGGTATCTATGGAGCAATTTTTTTTTTGTTTAATTTCATATAAAAGAACACGAGTGAGTCTATTACAAAAAGGCAAATCTTGATTTTTTAATTATAAAACAACATGACTGAGGAAGACAATAAATTACAAACAGGTAAATCCAAGTTTTACAAACAGGTGAATTGAACCCTGAAAATATATTTCTACGGTTTTATCTGCTCACCAAATATGGTTTTTTTTTTTTTTGAGAGAAGGTTACTGTGCCAAGCCTGGTAGTTTCAAATCTTGGATTTGAATCTTCCAGTTTCAAGGATTTAAACAGGTAAATCGAACCCTGAAAATATATTTCTACGGCTTTATCTGCTCACCAAATATGGTTTTTTATTTTTTTGAGAGAAGGTTACTGCACCAAGCCTGGTAGTTTCAAATCTTGGATTTGAATCTTCCAGTTTCTAGGATTTAATCATTTTCAGGAATTTTTTCTCTAGGGGAGCCAACCCAGCCCTTAATTAGCTAACTACAAGAGTTGAACTTGCTTGTGTCGGAGGTGGTGCAGGTGTTGGAGGTTATTTATGATGAAGCTATGGAACCATTGTCTCCTTGATGCTCGTACCATGAACAATTGTAACATAATTCTTGACAATTTTAAGAAAATGGAGTTAGATCCGCAACAAAATGAAGCTCGGCATCCATGATTGTACGGGAAATTGAGGCACTCCCGATTCGTTGAGACTTGCATTCGAGTTGCGGCGGTTGATATCCCTGCATATATTTCATATGCGTCTCCTGCCTCACTGTGATATTAATTCTTTTTGCTGAAAGCATGGAGCACAGAAAAGAGAATAGGGAAGAAAAAGATATGAAAAGAGATCTCATGTTTCATTCATTTAAGGAGCTTTTTGAGAATACATTATGTAAAACTAATCTATTTGTAGAATTTTGAGGATATCAAGAAATGGGGTTTTCTTTTTCTGAGTATTTCTCCCAGTTTCTTGCATTATTGGAGAATGGTGGTTAAAAAAATACATGAAGGTCACATTTGGTTTATATGAAAAAAATGTGGGAAATTTTTTTCACACGAAAGAACCGCCACATGTCAGTGGGTATGGATGTTTTTTCGCGCCAATTGATCCACTGCAAAAAAGTTCACCATAAAAATGGACCAAATGGTTTAAAATAACATTCATACCACCTGATATGGGGAAGTTCTTTCATGTATATATATATTTTTTAATGTAATTGTTTCATAGGAACCCACGTTTGCTTGCTGAACCTGTTCATGGCCGGTAGGTGTCAAAGGGGTTGGGCGCACCTGCATGACAGGCAGATTGACTGGGAATGTGCGATTGGTCCCACCTATGGACTTGACGGGTTGGGTCCATGTCCAGTCCAACTTGGACCTTCTTGGGTTGGGTGGGGGTGGCAACAGGTCGGGTTGGGGTCCGACCCGAACATGGACCCAAAAAAAGTTATGGGACCCAATTGGATAAGGTCTAAAAATAAAAAATATATATTTAAATATATGTTATCTTAATGTCGAGATGATCAATTTGATGATATTTGGGCATCAAAACCTCTTCAAGTTAAATTTTTGAGGTAGGCTCTAATTTGATTGTTTAAAGCTTCAGCTCTATATAAACTTTTCCTTTAATTAAAGGGTATGGTCTGTATAAAGCTGAGGCTCTAAACAATCAAAATAGAGCCCACCTTCAAATAGTATCGAGAAATATGGTTTCAATATTGAAAATTTTTGTGATAGCCTTAAAATATCTTTTTATCTTTAATAATAAAATTTAGAGCTTTAAAAACAGTGTAGATCAAGTACATTTATGAAAACTTGAAAATCTTGAAAATTGACAGTCCAAAAATGCATTACAAGATGCACTATTTCCAAAGCTTGAAATCCATTTTTTTTTCATGTCCATGCATCTTGATGTCGAGATGATCAATTTGAGGATATTTGGGCATAAAAACAACCTCTTCTAGTGAATTTTTTGATGTAGGTTTTAATTTGATTGTTTAGAGCCTCAACTCTATATAAATGATTTCCTTATTTAAATAATATAACTAAAACATATAATTATATTTATTTAAATATTAATTAAGTATTATTAAAATATTATATATTAAATATTATTTAAATAATAGCACCATTCATGTTGGGTCCACATGGACCCAGATCTGACTTGCTGGGTCTAATTTCTGGGCCCATACCATACCCGGGTCGGGTTCGGGTCCATTGGCACCCCTGGTTGGGTGAGTACCTAACCCAACCCATGAATATCATTATATATTTTGATATAAAGAAAAAAATCTCATCATTTTCCAAAATTAATGAGATAAAGCTAATTTGAATAGCAAATTTGTAAAAAATTTATGCACTTGGGAGATGGACATGTTTCCACTTTTTACACTATAGCAAAATTAGATGTAAAAGTTTTTTTAGGAAGGTGATCACACGTCGCATGTTACTCTACTTGTTGGTAACGCAGGAATATAATCTTCATGTGTATTTGAATGGAACTTTTGAGAAATCTACGTGGATATCCCTACAAAAAAGAAAAAGGTTTATTTTTATGTTTTATGCCCTTTTTTTTTATTTTTTTTTTATTACTTCATACCGTCTATCTTTATAGGAGCAACTTTAGATCTTAAAAGTCAAAAGTTGAATAGTAGTCCATCTTTAGAGCAACTGTGCTCCTTTAATATTTGAGCTTTGTACGAAAAAACCTTCAAGATCTTGAGATCCAATGTTGCTCTAGTAAAGGGTAAACTTTAGATCTTCTTGAAAGTCCGAATAAAAGTTCATTGACAAATAAAATAAAATAAAAATTTGAAAAAGAGGAGAATGAATGTAAAACCAAATTTATAAATATAATGTTTAATAAGGGGGTATTAATGTAAAATACTCTTTTTGTTAATTTAATTTTATGAGTAAAATATCAAATAATGAACCTATTAGGTTTTAAAAAATATTTTAAAAATTAGAGATAAAGCGAGATTGAGCAATAAATTATAATATATGTTTATCCATTTAGATTGGATGGCCGAAATCGCTAGCATGTAAACGGTTGCTAACATGTAAACAAAGACTCTAAAAATGACCGCTAGCATGTAAATGGTTGCTAATATGTAAATAAATACTGAAATAACATGCAAATTATTGCTAACACATGTAAACGATGTTGGATTGACTGAAACTCAAAACAGTAAAAATCAATTGACCTGTAGATTGGTCATGACCATAAATTAGAGAAATTTTGTTAAAATGTTTTTCTTTAAAATAGAAAGATAAAGATATAGAACTTTGAAAAAAACAAAAAAGAAAAGGGGGCGATTTGGATGCAAAAAAGGTGATTTTTATTTTGACTTTTTTTTAAAAAAAAACAGAAGTCGTATAAAAAAGATTTCTAGCATTTTTATCAGAATTATGCATTTTTTTCCCCCAATTGTTTCCGAAATAATGAAGTTTGAAACGTATTAGAATAAGACGACCTTTTTTTTTTAAGTCATGTTTTTAACGACGACATGGTAGACTTGGTAACTATGATTCAAACCTACAAGCGTTCTTAAATGACACATGTTGCATGAAGTATGAAGTGCTTTATACATAATAAAGACAATAGATAGATTGTATGTTATTTTTTAATATTTATTTTAAAAGATATAAATTATAATTTTAAAAACTCAAATTGTTTGAAATCTATCCAATAAATAAAGGTGATTGAAATTATAGTTACAAATCTAGTTATAAATGTAGAATCAATAAATAACAATAATTAATAAACTAATTTAAATCTATATTATAATTTTTAATTATAAAAGGCCTATATTCGACCTTTTCAATTATCCACTGTTTAAAAACCTTGACCCACAAGGTGAAACGACCATCCAAGAAACCGGTCAGTTTTGACAAAACGTCAATTGGATCGATGATCCAATAGAGAGAATCGAATAATAAAATAATATCAAGAAAAAAATTGAAAAATAAAAAAAAAAATTTAAGGTTGGATTGGCCATCTCGCTAACAGAACCGCCATGTTCTCCCAAAGAACTAGCTGCCGGAAATCGATTTGAAACGGGTGATTCCGATTTGTATCGACGTTTTTTCAAAGCATTATAATTATTTATTTTGCACTTTTAAGTGTTCAAATTAGTTGTGACTCAGTGCATGCCACCTGTGTTCTTTGTTATCAAAAGCATTAATTATGAAAGTGAGTGCCATTGATAAAATGTTAAATTTGAACTTTAATCAATAGTTAATGATTAGAAAGTGTTTGTTCTTTAATAATTGTCTCTGATCTGAAATATTGTGATAACCAAAATTACAATTTAACAAATTTTATAATTAGTATGTTGTTTAGCAGTTCAAAGATTTTGTTATCTCCAACTGATTAAGTTTCGTACATGAATTAAAAAAGTCAAAATCACATGGAAATTATAAAATTTACGAATTTATTCCTACTGGAATTCTGACGTTCAATTTTTTATTTAAAAGGCACGACATATTAAAAATTATGTTTTTGGGTCATTTTTTACTTGTGTAAAAGTAGGTCTCAAAATATACTTTATTTTAATATATTTCACTTATCACATTTCCATTTTTCAAGCTCTTTCTCTCCCATTGTAACAAATGAAACTAGATGGAAAATACTCTGTTGAGTCTCAAGTTTATCCAAAGCCACTCAGTGTCCATTGATCATATAAATATACATACTTGTCTATAAATTACAAATGAAAAAATATATAAATAAATTACAGAGTCCTATACTATAACTAGACTTACTATAAATACAAGATAGTGTATTTACCCGTCCCAAATATAAAAATTATAATATACACATTTTATATTAACTGGATATACAATATATACCTTTTTTTACACTCCCCTTCAAACTCAAGATGATATGAAAGAGCAGCTGGAGTTTGAATACTAATTGTGGAAACGAGCAGTTAGATCTTTAAATGTATAGCATGACCAATAGATGTAGTTGTTGCCATGCGCAACTTGCTTGATCAATAAGTACAGAAAGCATCGTCAGTTCAACAAACCTCGAGAACGGTTTCAGGAACTGAGAGCCATATCAGAGTAGGCTCGATCAATCAGACAGAAAATTCCAGACAAAGCAGTCGAGACAACTGAGAGAACATAATGACACTTGGAAGAGCCAACAGAACTCAGTGTAGATCCGAAACGGATTCAGGAACTCACTGACCATAACATACACGATCAAGTAACCGGGCAACGAACTTGATCATACAACAAATTTTCAGAGGGGTTTTGTTTTTTGGGACTGGTTTTTCATAAGGGTTTCAGATGGTAAAAAATAATATCAGATCAAAGTGGTGGGGTGAAATTCTAGAGCAATTCAGATCTCACGGTTTTTAGGGTGTTTCAGACTTTTTTATTTTTTTTGATAAGCAACAGTAGATGGTTTTAAAATCTGGTGGTTTTTCATTTTTTTTCTTTTCTTTAAGCAGTTTTCTGAGGTGGTTTTTCAAATGCGGTATTAGACAGTTTAGAGTGAGAACAAAGATTAGAGAGAGAAACGACGGAGACGGCAAAAAAAAAAACGAAACAAAAAAAAAAAACTACTCAAAATTTGGGAAAAAAATTATAGAGAGAGCATCTTGATCTCAAAGAGGTTGGCAGTAGATAGCAGCAACAGAAGGCAGCAGTAATAGCAGGAGAGAACACGAGGGAAAAAGACCCAACAGAAAGAGAGATTTACAGAATCATAATAAAACACTATTACATGTCTAATTTTGGGTGGGAAGGGTAGATATAGATAGTTCTCAAAACACAGAGAGATGGTAGTGGAAGATGAAGATGGTGGAGCTCGTGAAGGAGGTGTCCAAATTGTTGGGTGTTTGAAGGTGGATGTGGTTATGGTGAAATATGATTTGGGTAATAGTCGTTTTGAGGATGCTCGTTTCCTAATTGTAGGTTCATTTTCTCCTCCTTCTACTGACATCTTTGGGTTGAGTGATTGGACTAGAAGGGGATGGAATCTCTCTTATGCTCCCAATGTCAAGATTTTAGGGGAGAATAAGATTGTTCTAGCTTCGATCCAAAGATGATGTTGTGAAGGCCTTGGCTAATCAATTTGTACGTATTAGCGTGAAACTTTTATCGTTGGATCTATGGAAACTTTCCTCCCACTTGTTTTATGTGCCAAAAGAGAGTCTATGGATTCGTTTAGTTGGTATTCTTTTCCACGCGTGGGCCCTGGCCAATATTCGTAAGATTGCGAGTTGTTGTGGGGAGTTTTGTGACATCGATATGGATTCCTTTGTTGCGCTTGACTTCCGTGTCTTCAAAGTCCATATCTAGAAATTGTGTGGGGCCCCTCTCCCCAAGGTCGTTGGGCTGTTGGTTGGCCACGATTATTTTGCAATTGGTATTTCTTCTGAGAAGCGCCTTTCGCAACCTATAGCTCTGGACTCTACTGATACTGCTCAGAAGGAATGGAAGATGGTCTCTTGCAGAAAAAGAAAGAGCAATAACCAGATAGAAGCTATGGGGATGGTTTCTCCGACGACTGATAATCGAAAAGTCAAACCATAGTTTGCAAAGAAAGGAAGGTTTCAAAATTTCAAAATTAAAAAACGGTGGATTCCAGTGGGGTGGTTCAAGGATGGACCGACGCTTTCTGAGGATATTACAAAGAAGTCGGATGTTGTTGGTGATCCTGCGGGTGCACCTGCGCCTAACAATCCTTTGAATGGCGGCAAATCTATGAATGATGGGATGGCAGCCCAAGTTTCGATGGGGAGGATTGACATGCCGGCAGTTCCCAAGGAGGTGTCGTTAAGGTCAGATCATCATTCATATTTCCCCTTCTTATTGCCTGAAACTTTGCCTGAATCTTCTCCTCCTGCTAAGGCGGTTAAAAGGGCGGAGGTGTACCATTGGAGTTGGTTCTTGTTTCTCTCAGTGTTGGTGTTTGTGGGTTACCAACGGGGTTCGCAGGCCACTTCTCAAGCGTTGTTGGCAATCTTGGCCGAGATGTATCCGCTTAGACATCATAGGACTGTTCACAGGGCTAGTCTCTCCTCGACCATCCTTTGATCCCTTGAATTTGGATCCGTTAGCTATTGTGGTGATTGACGATGCTAAGGACAAAGAGGTGATAGTTGGGGGTGGTGATGCTCTAAAATCTATGGAAATGATTCCAAATGAATCTTTGGGGTCTGCTTCTATGGATAATCTTGCGATGGTTGTCATGGAAGTGACTCCACCCCTGACGAAGGTAATCCATGTATCTGCTCCTCTACTTCTTCAATTCACTTCTACTCCTATGGTGGTGGAGACGAGGGCTGAAGGGGTTAAACCAGTGCACAATGCTCCTATTGATGATGCTGCGAAAAATGGGATGAATATGGAAGATTTTTGTGAGGAGGCCAGGGTTCGTGCGATGGTTACTGATTCAGGGATGGACTTCAACATCCTTATTGGTGTGGTCTTCAAGGATATCATTGAGAAGAAAAGGTTGGAGAAAAAGAAGGCGGCTGAGAAGGAGAAAGCATGGATGGATGATTCCATGGTCTTGGATCAGGGTTCACTATCTTTGGATGTTTCAACTACCACCCCACGCTCTAGGGGTGGAAAATCTAAAGGGAAAGAAAAGGCCAAGGCCAATCCTACCTAGTTTTCGGCAAGGTTGTTGGCACGATATATGATTCCCCTGAATGACGTTGATAGAGGTATCATCATTGCGAATGAGCCTGTTGAGGATAGCTTTGATTCCTCTGATGGTGTAGAGGTGTTGGGTAAATGTCTTGAAGAAGCCATGGTGTTGGAGGATTCGTTTTTTGGCTCCTTTAAGGATAATCCAGGTTCTTCTTCTGCCCCCTCCTTTTAATGTTAATCCTCTCTTGGAATGTTCGAGGTTTGGGCGACCTCAAACGGAAAAAAGACCTCTGGTTTTTAATTTCTAAATATAGACCTTCTATTGTAATTCTCTAGTAAACTAAACTTCCTGCTCCTTCTTTGGTTGGAGTTAGGGAAGTTTGGGGACTAGGTTCTGTTGATTTTGTGGGTAGTGATGCTATGGGTGCTTCAGGAGGATTATGGGTTTTTTGGGATCCTACTGTGATTCAGTCCTTTACTGTGATGGTTAAATTAAACTTTTTACTTGTGGGCTTTTTGGGTCATCTTAAATGAGGATTGGTGAATGTTTATGGACCGCATACGTGTGTTGCTAAGGAAGTTTTTATTAATGACTGGTCTAATGTTTTTTGATCTACTGATTTTCTGTTGGGGGGGATTTTAACTTCATAAGATGACTGGATGAAAATAATAATGGGGGCAATGAATAGTTTGATATATGCATGTTTAATCAGTTTATTGAGGCCAATGCTCTGATTGATTTGCCAATCTTGGGCTCCCTATTTATGTGGACCAATGGTAGCTTGGTTAGCCTCTCTATGTCTAAACTAGATAGGTTCATATGATCGGTCTGAATTCTTCCCTCTATTCTCTGTTAGAACTTTGCCTAGATTGTCTTCTGACCACACTCCTATCCTCTTGTGTACCAAGAAGGTCTCTAAGGGCCCTGCACCTTTTAGGTTGGAAATTGGATGGCTTGATTTGATCAAGAGCAATTGGGAAAATACCATCTCTTTTGGATCGAGGGACTTTCAGCTGCATAAGAAACTGCTAAATATTAGGCATAAGTTGATTCTTTGGAAGAAAAATAATCGCGCTACTATTAAAGGTAGGATTGATGAAGTTCTTACTAAAATCCAATTGGTTGATGAAGTGGTAGAAACTACTAGGGTAATGTTTGATGATTTGATGGTTTAGAGAATTTCCTATACTAAGGAGCTTGAGGAGCTTAGGAGAGTGGAAGAAGTGTATTGGAGACAACGATCGCGTGTTAGATGGCTTAAGGAAGGTAACATGAATACTAAATTCTTTCATGCTATGGCCAATGCACGCACGCGACATAATGATATTTCTAATCTTATTATTCAAGGTGTCAACCCTGATAATAGTGAGGGGATGTCTATTGCTCTTATTTCTCACTTTCAAAAAGCCTTTATCACTAAGATCAGGTTAACTCCTAGATTTGAGAGGGTGGGATTTAAGGTTCTCCCCAATAATCTGGCTTCTTTGTTGGAAAGTGATGTTACCATGGAAGAACTTAAAAAAATTATTTTCTTCATACCTGGTGATAAAGCTCCTGGGCATGATGGATTCCCATTGGTCTTCTTCCATTCCCTTTGGGAGTTGGTTTGTTGTAAACTTCTTGAAATGGTAAGGGGTTTTTTAAGGACTTGAGAGCTCTTTAGGGGTATCAATTCTACCTTTATTGCTCTTGTTCTTAAAAAATCCATTATTGAAAGCTTGGGGGACATTAGACCTATAAGCCTCTTAACAAGTATGTATAAGATTATTGCTAAGGTGCTGCCTGCACGTCTTAAGGTGGTGTCGCATTTCATCATTTCGGGCCCTCAGTCATCATTCATTCAAGATAGGCTTATTAGTGATAGTGTCTTGGTGGTTAAGATATGTATCCACTCTAGGGTGTTGAGTGGGAATCCTGTATTGGTGATTAAGTTGGACATGAAGAAAGCATATGATAGGGTTGAGTGGGGCGTACTTTTAGAACTCATGAAGAATATGGGTTTTGGAGAGAAATGGAGAAGCTGGATATTTGGATGTCTCTCTTCAGCTTATTTTTCGATGATGTATAGTGGAAGTCCAGTTGGTTACTTTAGAGCATCCAGGGGTATTCGACAAGGTGACCATCTTTCACCCTTTCTCTTCACAATTTATGTTGAGTGTTTTAGTTTACTCATCCATAATGTTGTTGCTAAAGGTCATTTCGAAGGTTTTCAATTGCCTAATAATGGTCCTTGTATCACTCATCTTCAATACGTTGATGATATGCT
Organism: Amborella trichopoda; assembly: GCF_054954075.1. Lineage (NCBI taxonomy): Eukaryota > Viridiplantae > Streptophyta > Magnoliopsida > Amborellales > Amborellaceae > Amborella > Amborella trichopoda. The sequence goes on from NC_142348.1 coordinate 1,874,717, forward strand.
CCTCTTTTGTGAGGCGAGAGATGACTGTCTAATATTGTTTTGTTCCTAAAGTGCTGTGAAGTGGTTATGGGTTTGAAGGTTAATTTTCAGAAAACTGGAATTCTTGGCATTAAGTGTGATGCGGGGATCTTGGAGAACATGGTGATGCTTTTAGGTTCTAAGTTGGAACAGTTCGCAATGATGTACCTTAGTTTGCCTATTTCAAATGGACGATTGCCTATTGCAGTTTGGGACAAAGTCATTTAAAGAATTCAAATTAAGTTGGATCTATAGAAAATCAAATATCTATCTTTGGGGGGTAGAATTCCTTTGATCAAAGCTTGCCTGTCTAATCTACCTATTTATTAGATGTCATTTTTGCAGATTCTAGCCTCAGTGGCCAAGAAAATTGAACTGCTTATGCGTAATTTCCTTTGGGGCTCGTTGGGTGACTCTAAAAAGTTCCATCTTATGCGATGGGACAGGGTGTGTACACCGAAAAGAGAGGGTGATTTGGGTTTAAGGAAGATTAAGTTGGTCAATCATTTTTATGCAAATGGTAGTGCAGGAGCCTACGGCTCAAGGACCAGCTGTGGTATAAAGTAATAGCGGCTAAATATGGGGAGGATAGATTCCAGATGTGGGTTGGACAGCGTAACAACAATAGAGGTATGTCCCCTTTGTTGGAAAACTACTTCCTTTTGTAAAGCTTTGATGCATAGGGATATTCGATGGCCTCTTGGTAATGGTAGTTGTATTTCCTTTTGGCACCATAAGTGGCTGGGTGATGCACCATTGAAAATTGTTTTCCCTCTCGTCTTCAATCATATGGAAAATAAGAATGCGGTCATTCGTGATTTATTGGTTGCGAGGGGGAACAAGATGGATTGGAAGATTAATTTCCTCTACAATAGAATCTCTGAAAATACACTCTCCCAATTTTCGGAACTCCTTTCGATGTTAAGTGTTGTATATCTACCAATTGATGAGGATGCAAGTGATGAGGTCATATGGGACCATGCCATAGATGGCTAGTTTTCGGTTACGTTGATGTATTTTCATGATAGATGGAGATGGTCTAAGCCGGAGTTAGCAAATATATGGAGGTGGCCAGTTCCTCAAAAGGTGCAAGCATTCTTTTGGTTGGTATTGCAATATAAGGTCCTTCCTACTGACAATCTCATCAAGAGAGGCAAAATATTACCCAATGTTTGCCTTCTTTGTAAGAGTGATGGGGAATCAGGTTCCCATCTCTTTCTTCACTGTCTATTTACCTATGGTATTTGGTGCTAGTTTTTTAGACAATTTTGGGTTCCAATGGTCTTACCTGCGGAGGTTTTTGGAGTCCTGCGTGCTTTATCTATCCCTTCATTGTCACAAACAGGTGCGGTTATCTGGCAGATAGCACGACGAGTGATTTTTTGGGAAATTTGGAATGAAAGAAATAGAATAGTCTTTGAGGAAAAGTGTCTGCCATGGGAAAGAGTGTTGGAGAAGATCCTCCATTCCATTTGGATGAACCTTACGATTCAGAAGGCTATGAAAGATATTGTAGAGATTGATGTTAGGTTTAACCTTACTATTCTTTTCCAATTAGAAGGCCTAGTTGTTGGTAGATGGTCCCCGCCTGCTTACGGAGTCTTTAAATTGAATTTTGATGGAAGATCTCTTAGAAACCCAGGGAATGCAGGTTATGGAGGTATTGTGAGGGATTGGGAGGGTCATGCACTGCTTACTTATGCAAGTCCTTTAGCGGTACAGACAGCGAACTATGCGGAGTTTTATGCACTTCTTCAGAGTCTTAGACTGTTCAAAGCTAAGAACTTTGGAGTGAATTGTGTTGTGGAAGGGGACTCTTTGAATGTTATCAATTGGTGTAACAAGAAAAAGAAGGTCCCTTGGGAGCTAAGACCTTTTTGTTGGAATCCATTGACCTCTCTTGGTCTCTGTCTATTTCCTTTCTTCAATGTATTGCGGGAGGCGAATGATGTGGCGGATTCCCTTGCAAAACAGGGTTATTCTCTTGCTGATTTGGTGGTTTATGATGTACTTAGTTTCTAATTCCGTTATATATTTGTGATATATAAATAAGATTTTGGAACTTTCATAAATAAATAAATAAACCGCTTATTATTATGCAAAAGATGGAGTTTGCAAATAGATGGGGGTTTAAACGTTGTAGATTTTTAGATTTTGCGGAGTTTTTAGAAACAACATAAAGTGTGTGGATGTGGGTATGGTTATAGTATATAAAAAATTATAAAACCTGATGCACAAAACACGTATCAGAAATTGCATGCAATCCCAGAGAGAAAAACATATCAGAGAATTGAAGACAACTTGGTAGAGAGACATATCCGACAGTCGAAACACGACTCGACGAAAGTTACACCGACTGGCTCATCTTGAAAATCAACGATGAGGAATGGACACGACTAATATGAATCTAGTTGTGATACTATGTGAAGAGTCTCAGGTTTATCTGAAGAGACTCAGTGTCCATTGATCATATGAATATACAGATTTGTCTTTTATCGATAAATTACAGCTGAGGAAATATAAAAATAAATCATTAATCATATGAATATACAGACTTGTCTTTTATCGACAAATTACAGATGAAGAAATATAAAAATAAATCACAAAGTCCTATACTGATGTAGTGAAAAAAAATTTTAATTTTTATTATTATTAAGATTTTTTAGTTTATCTTTTAAATTAGGAGGTGCGCAGGGATATGTGACCATTGAGTTTGTGCGTGAGTTGATATTTATAGATTGATTTAGTTAGTTTAGGAATGTCAATATGATAAGGTTTAATATGGTTAGTTTAGGAATATAAATAAGATAAGGTTAAAACGTGGGGTTTATCTTTTCAACAATGGGTAAAACGTGGGTGGTACGTGAGTTTAAGAGAGAGAAGATAAGGATGAGAGAAAATAGGTTTAGGAAAGTTAGTTGTTTATCTTTTTCTTTTCTTTTTTTAGTCTATTTAAATGGACATTTCCCTTCATTGTAAAGGAAGTGAACGAGTTAATAAAATTTAGTCTCGTGAATATATTATTTTGGGCTGGATTCCCATGTAGATCTTGAGAGAGGGTATATTCTCTCAACTTTTTATTTTTATTTTTTCCATGTTATTTTCTCCATGTATCAATTGGTATCATAGCAAGTTAGGTCCAGAGTTTACAATGCCACTAAAAGTGAATCAAGCTAATCCTGCGCCGGCTATGGATGATTGTTGGGGAGAAAGTTTGACTAAAGCCCTAGAGGATTCTCGAGCTAAAGTATATGAGATGAATCAGGAGAAAAATAAGAGGATGCAATGCCTAGAGGATTTTCGAACTGAAGTACGCGAGATGAATCAGGATATGAATCAAATGATGCAACGATTGGATCAGAAGTTGCAGCGGTTGGAGAATAACCTTTTTCGCGAAGAAGATACTAGCAACCACATTAATCCTGCATCAAGAATTCCATGACAAAACTAGGGTGTTGATTTTGAGCGTAACGAAGATTACAGGCCACATATGCGACCTATAGAGTGACCACGAAAAGATCCGCGTCCTATAGAACGACCACGAGATTTTGGTTTTAAAGTCGACCTCCCAAACTTTCATGGTAAAGGCTTTATTGATTGGTTAATGAAATTAAAAATTATTTTGAATGGAGTAAATTGCCAGAGGAACGTAAGGTTAAACTTGTTGCTACCAAGCTACATGGGTATGATGCGTCCTGGTGGGAGCAAGTTCAACAATCCCTACTTCGTAGTGGGAAAGGAAAAGTTACTGACAAGCAAAAGATGAAAAAGAAATTGAAAGAAAATTTTCTTCCTGTGGATCATGAGCAAATTTTACTACAAGAACTCCAAAATTTTCTATAAAATGAAAAAAAAGTAGAAGATTATACTGGGGAGTTTTATCGATTAATTGCTTAAAATAACCTCCAAGAGACAGAAGGACAAAAGATTGCTCGATATGTAAATGGCCTTCAACCTACCATTAAGGATGAGGTTTTTCTACAGTACCCATGGACTTTAAGTGAAGCTTTTCAACTTGCTTTACGAGTAAAAACGAAATACCAATGGAGCATCGATAAGCGTTTTTACCCTCAGAGGAGGTTTTACGCCTACCGAAATTTAATGAAGAAAAAATAGATAATGCAAAGTTTATATGTTATTAATGCAACGAACCAGGACATCGTTCGTTTGAATGGCCAAAAAAGAAGATGGAGGTACACTTGACTAAGGAAGAGGAATAAGTTCCAGAATATTACATTAAACAAATGGACCTCCATGGTGATGAACAAGGAGATCCGCTTTGAATCAAGCTCGAGGTCGAGCTTCTCTCAACCTCGGGAGAATGATGCAGTGAAAAAAAAAAAGAATTTTTTTTTTTTTAATTATTCTTTGGAATTTTGAGTTTATCTTTTAAATTAAGAGGTGCGCAGGGATAGGTGGGCATTGAGTTTATGAGTGAATTGATACTTATAGATTGGGTTAGTTAGTTTAGGAATGTAAATAGGATAAAGTTAAATATGGTTCGTTTAGGAGTATAAATAAGATAAGGTTACAACGTGGGGTTTATCTTTTCAACAATAGGTAAAACGTGGGTGGCACATGAATTTAAAAGAGAAAAAATAGAGATGAGAGAAAATAGGTTTAGGAAAGTCAGTTGCTTATCTTCTTTTCTTTTTTTTAATCTATTTAAAGGGACGTTTTCTTTGATTGTAAAGGAAGTGAATGAGTAAATAAAATTTAGTCTTGTCAAGAGATTATTTTGGGGTGAATTCCCTTACAGACCTTGAGAGAGGGTATATTCTCTCAACTTTTTATTTTTATTTTTTCAGTGTTATTTTCTTCCTGCATCATATACTACACCCAGACTTACCATAAATACAAGGTAGTGTATCTACGCTTCCCAAATATACAGATTACAATATACACCTTCCATATCAACCGGATATATAATATATACTTTCATTTCACAAGTACTTCTACAAATTCCAACAAAATCAAATAGTTCTCCTTAACCTAGTGCTCTATTTTATTATTATTCCAAATTAAAGTGCTTTTCAAATAAATTTTGGAGGGCATATGGGTAACAAATTTTTGAGGTGCACCTAAAAAACCGACTAGAAAAGGTGGTTCCTATGCTGGAAAATTTTCAAATTGATCATCTAGATCTCAAGATTCATAGACATGAAAAAATGGGACTTTTAGTCCTGAGAATAATTCAATCTTCTAACACTTATCTTGACCATCTATATTCAAGATTTTCAAGTGTTTCTAAATCTACTTGATCGTCACTACTTATAAAACTTTAAATTTCATGATCGGGGGCAACAATAGATTTTTATATCATCACAAGGCTTTTGTGGCACTGAAACTGTGTTTTCGGCATAGTTTTGAAGTGCGTATGAGGTTAACCCCTTAAACAAACCTCACCCTATTTATATTAAGTAGTAAATAAAAAAGTTACCTATAACAACTAGTAAAATTATAAGTTCCAAAAAGGAAATACTTGTACATCAACTTTGAAATGGTAATGAAAAACACTAATTACCAAGTTAAAAGAAAAAAAAAATGCAAAAATGTCAAAAAATATGAGTAGGTTTTGGCAATATAGAATAAAAAAGTTTATATTAGGTGTCAACCTGACACTGTAGAAGTAAAGCCCCACATCATAAACATCAAAACATGGAGGTAAATGTTGTTTCAAATTTGGAAAACCATAAAATTAATCATCTTGACTTTGAGATATGTGGCTATGGAAAAAAAAAGGTGGGTCAACTTCTAAAAACAATACATCTTGTGATACATTATCTAGATTCATGACCATCAATTTTCAATATTTTAAAATATTTATAGATTTGCTTGACCTACAATAGTTTGAGAGTTTTAGATGTTTTAAATAAGAATAATAATAGATCATTATTTTGAGATTTTCAGTTTCGTTCACGCAAATATTTACACATGTAAATCTTGTTTTATACGTTTGATCATGCAAATGCATATGAAAATAAAATAACACAGTAAAATCTTTTATTGTGAAATGGTCTAATTTATGGTAAAATGAAAATCACACGGTTGAGGTGGGGAAATATTCCTCATCATTTATTTTCACACGTGGATCCACTATTCACTATTTATAATACAATATATTATTATAATATTTTTTTATGAATAAATTATATATTTAATATATAAATTATATTTTAAAAACTTTGTTTGTTTAAAGTGGAAGCTTTACATAAAGGGTATGGGTTGTGTAGAGTTGAGGCTCTAAACGATCAAATTAGGCCTACCTTCAAACAATACCAAAAAATATAGTTTCAATACTATAAATCTTTGTGATAGCCTTAAAATACATTTTCATCAAAATACATTTTCATCTTTAATTATAAAATTTAAAGCTTGAAAAATAGTGTAGATCGAGCATATCTATGAAAACTTGAAAATTAACAAAAAAAAATGCGTTATAAGATGCACTGTTTCTAAAATTTGAAATCTATTTTTTTTTTCTCATATCCATGCATCTTCTTGCAAAGATGATCAATTTGAAAATATTTGGGTATCAAAACAAGAAATTTTTTTAAGTGGGCTCTAATTTGATTGTTGAGAGCCTCGGCTCTAAATAAACTTTTCCCTTACATAAACTGTGCCCCATGAGAAATTCATGGGTTGTTCTCCTCTCTTACCTAAGTAGGTGATGATGGTATGCTGCCTTTAAGGGTATATGGGCTATTTCCAACATATGGAGGGGCATTATTGAAAGGAGATCCCTGGTTCTTCGGTTTTCTTTTGACAAAAAATAAAACTGGGAGAATCAATAAGGATGGCGGGGAAATTCAAAAAGTTGGAGGGAAAACAACAATAGGGACTATAAAAGATTCAAATTTCCCATTTCGCAATTTTTTCATCATCATGGAAAAGATCAATGGCGATTCACATACACAGGATTTCAGCCTCTCCTTCACATTAAATTCCGAGGTATTATGGTTTGAAGAAGAGTAAAAAAACTAGTTAAAAACTCCTGAAATGGCTTTTTTCTTTTTTTCAATATTTCTGGTCATTTTTGTTCAATAAATTATGGGTTTTCTTCATTTTTACAGATTGCTTCTCCTTCGCTTTCACTTCTCTCTGGTTAGATTCATCACTTTCAGTTGCTTCCATTTTCTTTGTCACTTCTACAGTTATTTTTTCACTGATAGAAAAGGTTGTTTCGACTTCCTTCTGCAAATTTTTGTTTATCCGACTGTTAAGTTTTGGGTCTTCTTTTGATCTTTTGAGCAGAGCTTCCGCATATAAGGAACTGGTTCTCAAGTTACAGGTCTGATTACTCGCAGAAAGATTCTAATGGCGAAGATTTTTGGGGTTCTTTATCTGAAACTGCCGATCAAAAAGAGGAAAAAGAAAGGAGCAAAGACCTTGACTTGGACAAATGTGAAAACCCTAAACTAATTGGCGCTCCCATTTATGATGGAAAGGGCTGTGGGGCAGAAGAGAAGGGTGGGTTTGATTTGGTGAAAGAATGTGAAGGCCCCCAAAAAGGAGGAGATTTCCTTTTTGGTGAGAAGATTAGGGGAAACAAAGAGAATCTTGGTTTTGATTTGGGGAAATTTGTGGTCTCTGCTAAATCTAGAGGTGCTTCTATCTTTAGCAAAAGGAATTGGGATGAAATGATGAAGAATCATTCAGTACAGGTTCAGTGCTTTTGTTTTCTTCATTTCTTATTTTTTAGCTACCCAATTTTTTCTGGTTTTGCATTTCTGTGTGTGTGTGTGTGTGTGTGTGTGTGTGTGTGAGAGAGAGAGAGAGAGAGAGAGAGAGAGAGAGAGAGAGAGAGAGAGAGAGAGAGAGAGAGAGAGAGAGAGAGAGAGAGAGAGAGATTTACGTTTAATTCAAATAATTCTTGAAACGCTTTTTCCAATATTTTTCCAGTTGCATTAGTAAAATTTTTTTTGCAATTTCTTTATTTTTATGTGCACTACTATATCTAGTTGTTTTAATTTGCAGGAAAACCAACTTGATGATAATTTTGAAACCGTTTCTTCTTCGAAGAACTTGCTTGATGAAGGCAAAAACATAGAGAACAAGAAATTTCTGGAAGGCAATTTTAATCTAAAGGGCGGAAAATGTGGGGAAAAGGATTTCAATTCATCAGAAAAAGCTGACAAATCAGTCGATTATTTGAGAAAAGAACTTTCAAAGAGAGAATTAAGAGGAAAAATTTTTATTGAGAAAGGTGAAAATCAGATCCAATCTTTTAGAGATCATTATATTTCTACTCCAAACGATGAGGCAAAATCAAACCAAGTTCAGAAGAGCTATGATGGAGACAATGACTTTATTTCAACAAAAAATGGCAAATTTGGAACCCATATGCAAAAAGGACTTATTTTGTCAGAAAATGGTGAAAATTTGAGCAACTCTTCGAGAGAAGAAGATCATTTTTCGACAAAAGATTTGGTTGAATCAAGCCAAATAGCGAAGAGTCATGGGAGAGAAAATGATTTCATTTCACCAAAATTTGGGAAAAAGGCAAACCTTGAGGAAAAGGAATTTGTTTTGTCAAAAGATAATGAAAATATGAGCCTAGTGAAGGAGGAAGTTGTGAATATAAATGCTTTTATATCATCAAAAAATGACAAAAATAGGAGCAATTGCATGCAAAAGGATAAGATTTTGTCGAAAGATGAAGAAAGCAAAGGCCCAAGAGAATGTCTGAGAAAAGAATGCTTTGCTTCGATGAAAAAGGGTGAAAATCTCGGCCTCCGCTTGAGAAAAGAAAATTTTGTTTTATGTGAGAATACTAATAAATCAACCCCAAAGGGGAAATCATCTCTAATTTTGGAAAATCCCGGGAAAGAGAATGTTAATGGAGAAAATTTGATGGAAAAGGATTTAAGCTTAATGCAAAATAACAGAAATTCAAGAGAAATTGCTGAAAAATCTCCTGATATTGCTGGAAAATGGCAATGTCCTCGAAAAAATAAGAAATTAAATGGACCACCATTGAAGCAGCTTCATTTGGAGAAATGGGTTCACAGGATACAGAGCAACCATAGATGCCCATAGCACATCTTGCTACAATGTCTATTGTATTCTGTAAAAGTATTGCCTTCTGTATTCTTTATATTGCAGCAGTTATGAACTGTTTATTGGGATCGTATCAATGAATCTTTTAGCTTTGCACAAAAGTCACAAACATCCCAAGCCTTTTGATCTTAAATCGGACGGCACGAGTGTGTCATTCATATGCACAAAAGTCTTCTTTTGTGCAGAGGAACTGTATCCAAACCAATTTTGGGTTTATTTGGTTTTAGGCTTCTTTTAGTTTTGATCTCTTAATTATTCTTTTTAAAATTTCGGTAGGGTTTTTCCTTCTTATTTTCATATTTTATTTAGCTTATCTTGCCATTTAATGATGTTGTTTCATTTGCAAGGTATTCCTTGTTGTTGGTCTTTCTATCACACCAATTAGAGTAATTGGTTAGGAAATTGAGAAACAGTAATCCAAAGATTCAGTGACAGGCAATTCTTAAAAAAAGGATCTTTGATTTTTCTTATTAGAAGAAATTTATGTTCATTAACAAGATCATGTTCATCAAAAAATGGTCCTGTAATGAGAGTTTTCATAATGAGCCTCTATCATGTTGGAAATTTTGAAAATATTGACATGCTTCTCTTTGTGTTAATTGTCTTTCTCTATTGGCAATTAATAGTGAGATTATGGTTCTTAGTTGGAGGCTATCTGGTGTGGACCTTGAGAATTTTGTTTTGTTTTTTTCCAAAACATATCTTCACATGCTTCAAAGAGTAGTTTGATATATATTTTTTCTTTGATCATAGCTGGCTCGGTGATTATTTCTCTTTGCCCCAATTGGTTTTGATGTCTATTTGCTTTCCCTAGTTGACGTCTTGATGTGCTCTTATAATTTTTCCCAGTAGATAATCAGTGGATGAGTAACTGATTTTTTAGAAATGTCTTGGCTGTATTCCGTGTTAGCTCATACGCAAAAAGCTACTGCTAAGGAAAAGGGGTCAGAGGCTCTAGGAAGTCCATGACTACACAAGTTGCTCTAATAAATTTACCTGAAAGACAGTTCTTACATACTCAGTTGGGTGTATTCAAGAGCTGGACATGATATGTGCGATCCCCTTAATCATTTGGATGAGTCTAGGAATTTGATCTAGAAGAGGCACTCTATTGGGACAAAGTCAATACCTGTCTGTTCTGACAAACCTAGATGCAATCATGTGCTCAATTGTCCATGGATATTTCTCAACAAGGTCTTGGAGGGAGTCCACCCTTTCATACATTCCACCTCATTAACCACTAATTGCACTTGTGATCCAGACTTGACTCCACAAGAGTATTGGAAACCATTTGATTCGCCCTATCCTTGCTTCTTTCTACACTTCTTGACCTGTCCACTTCATGAATTTATGTTACTTTCTATTAATTCTGATTTCTGAGTATATGTTGATCTTCCTCATCAAATTGCTGGGTATCAACCCTGTCCCACATATAACCAAGATTTGGACTTTTAAAGTCTTCTAATTTATCAATTATTTACTGATTTATAATTTGTTTCAGTCTTTCAGTTTTCAACTTGTGTTTTTCTTGGCCCTTCTTAGGCTTTTTTGGGAATTGCTATAGCATATTGACCTGCCGGGTCAAAAGGCGTGCCATATTGCTTTTGCATATTATGCATGTGGTTTCTTGTCTTAGTTGCTTTGCTTGGTTAGTATCTTTTATCTTCCTAAGGCCCTTGGCCATTGAGAGAATTGACAGACTTTTTATGTTAATGTTTTTGTTTGTTTGATTGAGACCAGTTTGCTTTTGTGAGTATACAACATATTCTCTAGTTTCTTGTTGGCCATTATCTTTCTTCTTTACTTCACCGCTTCTCCAGGACCATTCTTTTTTCGCTCTTCTGTAGACAGGATTTAACAGGGGTTTTGGGTGCCAGTGGTCTTTCTGACTTTAATTTCACTATGGAGGATGGTCTTGAACTTGTAGAGCAACACATTTGTGATCAAATTTTTATAAAGTAGTGCTGCGTTACTTTTCTGGAGGGACTTGCAAGTTCTTTGTCGCATTTTGGATTGCTGGTAATGATAAAGTCGAATGACATTCTTCGAAAGCAAACAGCTCTAAAGGTGAATTTTCCTTTCTTTTATAGTTTCTTCCTCGAGTTGTAATATAGAATTTCTTTTTTAGCATTCTTTTACCGCCACCTCATGTGTATTTTGTGATTGGCTCTGACAAATTAGCTGCAACAGAATCAAATACTCTCTATTATAACTTTCCATTTGCTTTGTGGCACCATATCTGTCCAATGGTGTTTAGGTAATGTGGAACTGTGTTATGTTTGTATGGTTTTTTTAATCATGCAGTTCAACTAAAATTTTCGTCATGACAGGCCTTGGTCTTCATTGCCATTGGCCCACATTGATATGGTTGACTTCTACAAACTTGGTATTTGAGGGAATGGATTAGAAGTGCTTCTCTCACTCTTCTTTCTTATGTGGTGTAACTAGTGTTCTTTGGTTTCTGCAGGGTGAAAGAAAGATTTCACTCTGATTTTTGTACTTCATGTGGTGGGGGTTTACTGGTGGTACAGAAATGATGACCTTCTATACCCACTTGTGATGCTTCCTCCAAAAGCAATACCCCCATTTTGGCATGCTATATTCACCATTGTGGTAAATGTTATGGACTTGACTATGGCATTTTTCTTTGTTTTTCGTTTGTTCTTTTGATAACTTGACCTACAAAAACCATTTCCAATTAGACAAAGAAAAGTTGTCCTCTTTTTCTGGTAACAGATTGCCCTGAAGCTGGTCTATTATTGCTTATAAAAAAATAAATATATTATATATATTACATAAATATATATTATTATTAGGACCAGGTTTCTATACAGCCAAGCCCGCATATGTAGGAATGCGGGCCTCTTAATAAATCTATTTTTTAGATGGATTTTTTGACTTAATTTTTAGTAATCTCTAATATGGAGATGGAATATAAATAAATAAATAAATTTTAAATACCATAAATAATAATTTTAGTAAAAAAACATTTGGACTATTAGTTTACATTGTTTTTAGATGGAACACCTACTTGCATCCATCTTTACACCTTTCGGGCCGCATAGGTAGAAATGTGGTCAAGCTGCATGCAATGATTTTCCTTATTATTATACTACTACAATATAATATAAATATTCTATATTATATTATTTAATATACACTATACAACACAACATAATATATGATATAATGTATTTTATGTTTATTTTATTGATGTATATTTGTATTATATATAATATAATATAAACAACATAATATAAGACATAATATAAGGGTGCAGTTAGCATACGGATGCATCCGTAGCTGTAGAGGTAAGGTGCACCTTCAAATTTTATTATGGTATATAATTTTGATGTAAAATATTCTTAGGATTATTTCAAAATCTATTTTTATATCTAATTATAAAATTTTAAATTTCAAAAAATGGTTAAAATCAAGTAGATCTATAAACATATGAAAATCTTGAAAATGGACGGTGTAGATAATATGTTGTAAAATGCACTATTTCTGAGACTTGAAAAATCTTTTTATTTTTCATGGTCATACATCTCAATGTCGAGAGGATCAATCAAAGTTTTCAACATTAAAACTACATTTTCCGATGGACTTTTGAGGTACATCCATAGTTCTACATATAAGGTTGCAACCTTATATAAACTTTTTTCATAATATAATGTACCTTATATTTATTTTATTAATGTATATTTGTATTATTATATTATACTGATAATATTAATATTATGATAATGTTATATTATTAAATATGATTAATATATATAATACAAGTAACATCGATAAAATAAATATCGGGGACTTGGGCACAAATAAGTTCCTAAATACAAGTTCTTAGCATAATCATGGAACAAAAAAATTCTTTTTAAATAAAAAATGGGAAAGTTGCATAATAAAAATTTTCCTATAAGTTTTAGACATTATAGCACTTCCTGTGCGTCAATCATGGATTTGCTATAGTATTAGGGACTTGGAGAAATAAGTTCCCCTAAACAAACGTGTTCTAAGTGATGCTTGCCTTATTGTTACGACATTGAAGCTGTGGATTTGAAACCTTATTACAAATCCCAAAGAATAACTTTGTGTCTATCTGGATGTATCGAAAGCTAGCATGTTTTTTTAACCTCGTCGAAAAATATAATATTATGTTTTGCAGTTAGAAGGCCAAAACATATGGGAAAATATATAAAGAGGTCATTTATTTTTTGTACAAAGACATCACAATTTTGTCTTTGGGATTTTAAAATGGGTAGTTGTAAAAGTGTCATTGAAAAGTTATAAAGTTCAAAATTTTTTCTTCAACTCTGTAATTAGCCCAAACCGTCTAATTTGATGTTTATATGGTCATATTGTTGTCACAACTATATAAGTGGTTTTATAATTTTCGTTAAACTCATGGCTTTCATTCAAGGTGGTCATGAACGACATATTATTAAGGAGTAATTTATTACATCTTATTGATTTATTCAGATATTTCATTGGAAAGAAACAACATATTGTTAAGGAATTATTTATTACATTTTATTATTTATTTGATATTTCATTGGAAAGAAATGAATTGTAAAGCACTTAAAGAATTCATTAAGTTTGAGCAATGATCCAATGCAACGACTGTATCATAGTATAATGCAACGACACTTCTAAAAACCAATGTTTGTGGTATTCGTATGACCGCAAATTTTGCACACACACTCTCTTTATCTCAATAATCAATTCCCCTCAAAAAAAAAGTTCAATTTGAACCTTAGATGTGGTCAAAATGAGTCATCTCCAAAAATGAATTTAGATTATGCATTTTGTGAATTTCAAGATCTTATCTTTTATAAACTCAAAATCATATCTTTTTTTTTTTTTTTAACATTGTTCATCCAATGATAATAAAGTCATCCAAAAAAATTAGAAATGAAAAAAATCCTTCTAAGGCCTAGAGCTAAGCATCTCATCAAAATGAATGACCTATGTTAATTGGAATAAAAAAATACTTTTTAGGTTGTGTTTTCAATTTTTTCTTTTTTTGTGATTGTTCATTAGAATGAAAAGAGTGTATATTTCAAATTTTGGATCAAACAAATTGTCATAAGATGGGTTTTTAACTTTGTTACATCATATTATTATACAACGGTTGCATGATATCATTGCTCATTAAGTTTTTCAAATTAATCAATTTGATTATCAATATGGTTATTTTAGAAAATCATTTTAGTAAGTACCTCATCAAATATTTTATTAAGAAAAACCCAAATGTCTCTCTTCAGTCCTAAACAAGAAGTGCTATTTTGGTAATTTTATCCACGATTGCTCTTCCAAAGTTCCAAACAATAAGCATTTTTTATTGAAATTTAGAATTTCAGGTTTGGAAGCTAGAAGAATGAGGGAATTTTCTTCATGTGGCCGGGCTAAGTAGTATGAACCATATGAGCCACGTAATGAAGCACCATTACTTGTTGAAGATTGCATAGTAGTGTGTTTTTTATTTTTGTAAGCATCCCTTCTTTCAGGGTTGAAACCATTGTTAACAAGCCGATGTTACAAACGCGACTTTTAAAAAAATATGCATTTTTTTTACATAAACGTTTAAAATGCGCATTAATGATCTTTATGAAAAAATCGGCTCAAAAAAACTTTGCCTTTTTAACCAGTATTTATTTTTTCCCTAAAAGATGAAAACTTTTTTCTTGTTTTATCTAATTTTTATTTCCATACTTTCTAAAAAGTATATTATTTCCCTAAAAAAAAAACTTACTTAAGAAATAAATTTTTATCCCCAAGAATATTGTTAAGGTTTATTATCTTAGGGTTTATGTTCAAATCCAATGAATAAAAAACCATAAAAACCATTGAATAAAAAATCCCCAAATTTTGACTTGGCAAAATTCTACCAAAAAATCCATCCAAATTAGAGCTCAAAGACCTAGATTATCACAATTTCTACATCTTAAATCCCTAAAACAAAAGCTTACAAAAAAAAAAAAAAATCATATTAGAGCTTAATCCCCAAACTTAATTCATGATTGGAAATCTTGGATTAGTAAATCCTTTTATAAAAAATAAAAAAAAATCAGATTAGGGATCAATCCCCATACTTAATTCATGATCGGAAATTTTGGATTAGGGTTTATGTCCATTGTGTTTTTCATTTCATTTTCTATGAGATTTTATGTCCATTTTGTTTATCTGCTTATGCATGCTCTCTCACTCTGTGCTTCTTTATGGAAGATTTTGTATTTGCTCATCTTCTTCTTGTTCTGTGTTTCTTCTTGGTCTACTGCTTTTGTTGCTTGTCTAACAAAAAAAAGGTGTACTTCGCTTAACTATGGTTGTATTTGCTCTTCTTCTTGTTCTGTGTTGGTCTACTGCGTTTGTTGCTCGTCTAACGAAAAAAAGGTGTACATCGCTTAATTATAATTATAAAGAGGCGATCACGATATGGAGAGATGAATACATGTACTCAACTCAATTCTACTTATCTCTTATTGCCCCTACCCCCTTTTTTTATTTTCTTTATTTTCTTTTTGCGTTATGTACTAAGTATGTGTGGTATTTGTTACAGTATTTAATGAGAAAATTCATATCGTATATTTATCAGTAATTTATCATTTTATTTTTTTATTTGTACTTAATTTTATTTTAATTTATACTTAAGTTTATTTTAATTTCTATTTAATTTTGTTTTAAACATGTCCGTCTTTTTCACTCTGCTTTTTTGAGCCTAATCCGATATATTTGTAATATTTTTACATAAATCATTTTTGCCGATCCATATTTTTTACCCAATTTTTTCATCTGAATTTTTAAAATAAAAATGATTTATTTTTTATTTATGGTGAGCCGATATATTGATCTTTCTCGACTTGCTAACTATGGTTGAAACCCAACCAAGGGTATTTAGTCATTTGATCCACTTGTGTCGGATGTATTTTTGGTATGGGATTATCTATAAAGAGGTCATTTATCTTTGTACATGAATGTCATAGTCATTCACTTATTAGATGCCAACTAGGATGGCTTGGGATGAATCATGAAGTACGAGAATTTTTTTTGAGAAAATATCTCTATCTCTTATTTTTAAATATTCTTTATTAATAAATCCAATGTTTTGAAAATATCTTCCAATACCCTGAAGACTTTAAACCTATTTTTAACCTAAACAAATGTGAGAAAGACATGTTCTTTCTAAACCCAATCCCTTCTCTCTCTTTATTTATATACCCCAAATTTCTCTCTTTCTCTTCCTGTGTTTATTCAAACACCCCTTTCTCTTTTTTCGTATTTATCCAAACGCCTCTTTTTTTTTTTTCTTGTAATATCTCACCACCAAGCATTTCTCTGCTCCTGTGTTTATCCAAACATCTCTTTGTCTCCTATTGTGTTTATCCAACACCTCTCTCTCTTCCTGTATTTATCGAAATACCTCTCTCTTATTCGACCCAGTAACCTCTCACTACCAAGTATCTCTTACCTCTCTCTCTCCTTGTGTTTATCCTCTCTCTCATTCCTCTAACCTCTCATCACCAAGTATCTCTTACATGTGTTTATCCAAACATCTTTCTTTCTGTGTTTATCTAAACATCTATCTCTTTCCTCTCGATAACCTATTGAAAGTTAGACTTGTGTGATCTTTTGCTGCGGAATACAATTTTTTTTTAATGATAATAATCACCCATTTTATATTTTGGCAAAAGGGTCTTTTTACAATCTCAAAATAACGCAAGACAACAATAAAAATAATACTCAACCACATGATATCATTTTTACAACTTAACACTATGCTTGAGAATATAAAATAAAAGAACAAGAAAGTAAAAAAGATGTCGGAGATTACTTCAATCGGGTTGATTATATCCCACACCGAGTCACCACATCCAATGGCCCGAGTTTATTATGTTCTACATCGAGTCACCACATCCAATGGCGTGGGTTTATTATACCTCACACCATGTCACCATATCCAATGGCGCAAGTTTATTACACCCCACATCGAGTCATTACATCTAATGGCACAGGTTTATTACACCCACATCAAGTCACCACATCCAATGGCACGAGTTTATTACACCTCACACCGAGTCACTACATACCCATATTGAGTCACCACATCCAATGGCATAGAATCAACGATCTAGCTTCAATCTCGAACTGGAAAAGCTAATTTTGGGAAAGCTAATTTCGATCAAATTAGGTAAACCACTATTGAATCTCTACAAAACCTTAACTCCAAAATAATTAACCTTAAACCCTAATTTTCCTAGCCCTTAAATTATATTAGGTCATGTAGATTATATTAGGTTATGAGAGAGAGGGAGAGTCTCTAGGGTAGCCCTAGGGTTTTTAGGGGAGAGAGTTAGAGAGAGAAAATCAAAGAGGAGAGAGAGGGGCATGACCCTTAGGGAGGAGAGAGAGAGAGTTTATGAGAGAGAGAGGTATGTGGGGGAGAGCTCCCCTATTTATAATAAAATTTAGGTTTATGATTTCTTTAGGGTTTTCCATAGTTTGTCTCTTTCTTGATATTGAATATGGATTGTTAATCAAGGTGACTTGTGGGGTGAGAGATATGAGTCATCGATTCCAAAGATGGGTTATCAATATTATAGACTGTTGATTAATGTGACTTGTAGGGTGAGAGATTTGAGTCATCCATTCCATAGATGGGTCATCAACATTATAGAAGGTGTATAAACCATTATCCCCTTTCTTTAAATTATTTTCCCATCAATATATTAAATAAGTTAAATCTATTAAAATATCATGCATTCCATAAAATTGCATAATCCATCTCATAGATTTCATAAGAATATATTAACTAATATCAAGTTAATATATACCTTCAATAATCAAGATAAGATATGGTCAATATTTCCTAAACAATATTTGACTATATGCCACAAGATATCGTTACCGTATTTAAATAACTTGAACACAAAGCAACAAGAGAATGTATCCAAGGATGGGGCGTGCTACCCATGTATGGCATGTGGGGCCCCACCTAATACCCACATGATGGGCCTATGTGTACTATAGGCTCCCATGTATTTTTTTTATAAATATTTTAAAATTAAACAAAACGAATTTTAAAACATTATAACTTTGTAAATTAAAAGTTCATTTTTATATGTCCAAAAATAATAAATAAAATATCAAATGACTTATAAAAATTCTAATAATAAATCTAAAATAATTTAATAATAAAATGAACATAATTAAATTAATATGATGAGAAGTGGATCCATATGGTTCAGGAATTATATCACCAATCACGGGGTACTCCACCTTCAACGGTGGATTATTAACCGCACTTGTATTATCAAACCGACCCAGTGTTTTCCATGACCCACAGTCCAAGCAGGGGTTCATTAGCGGGTCACCAAAGTCTGGCCAATGAGTCAAGGGATTGCAATCCCAATCTATGGATTACAAGTCCTCCCTTAGAGACGAGTCGAGGTCACCTTGACCTGATGCGCCCACAGCTCTATGGTGCATAGGGATATCTCTCTCACACATGCATACGCTTCACCAAAAGGTAGATAACTGGATTTACGGAATGATCTATCGATATGCATAATGTGTGATGAAATATGGATGGGGATTTGACCCCGTCTCTGTAGGCCTACCATCACACATAAGGGTCACACAATCCCTCGGCGCACTCATCCAGGCATAATCTCCGACCTCATCAAGGGCTAACCCAAAACCCTTATCGGTTTATTCTTTACGCCCTGGTATCTTGGGTTTTCCAACCTACTGGCTTAGATCGTCAAGCACAGTTCGGTATCAGCCAGTATTTGAAAATACAGGATGCGGCCCTGATGTGGTGGGAGGCCTGGATGCGAGTGCATCGCGATAATGCGGTCAATAAATATAAAAAAATTCTAAAATTTTTTAAAAAATAAGTTAACGCATAGAAAAAAAATATGAAGGTGATATATGTGATAGTAGATATTTTAGTTTAATGATTTAGTTCAAAACTATTAGCTGTCGGATATTCTGTATCCAGTTATCCACCCATATAAGTATTTCCACAACACCATTTCTATCTTTGGGATTTTTTAGTTTAGTATATTTTCAAGCGGGATCCTTATTACTAGAAGATTGGAAAGAAGACATTGCCCCAAAAATATGTATAATAGTAATATTGTACAAGAAGGAAAAATTTTACCGACTCTATGAAGTACTAGTCGATTTCTTTACAACCTCTGAAGCTCTCGATTTTTTATCACAAATTCACCCTAACATCTTCAAATCAACAATCAAAGGCATCCAATGAACATCCAAGTATCAAACAACTGCCAAATCAAAGATTTTGATGAAAAACAAATTCTACCTAAATTTTTTTTTACCTCAATTTGATGCAAAAAAAGCCACAAAAGTGGCTGAAAATCTTCGTTTAGGGCCCCTAATACCCACCCCCCCCAAACAATTTTTCTAACATTTGGATGGTCAAAAATACCATTTTGCACGTCCTCAAGGGGCAAAACAGAAAAAAAAATCATGGACACTGTAGCACTGGGATGCGGTGCGATGCAGCTTATGCAACATGTAACTATGATGCGGTCGCATCTGTCAAAAGCGCATATGCGCCTGTTTCTGATGCAGATGTGACCGCATCCTGCATAATGCAGTCGCATTTTAAAACATTGGTATCAGCAAACATCATTTGCTTAGTATGGCCCTCGAGGGACCACACTCCTACTGAGTTTATGTTCTACTATAATAAATATTTTTTATTACACATTCACAATACCTTTAAAGGTCACATAAACCCAACACCTCTCACCACCAAACACCTCTCTTTCTCTCCGTATACTTATTGTATATGTGGGAGGAGAGAGAGTAAGGGGATAGAGATGGGAAACACGAAAAGAGAGAGCGGGAGGAGATAAAGTGAGGGATTAGAGATGGGAAAGACGGAGAGAGAAAAGGGGGGTTGGGAAACAGAACTTTGAGAAGATGGCTTTTAGAAAAGACATGTCTTTTTAGATTTATTTAGCCTAGATAACAAGTTTAAAGTAACTCAGGGGGTTAAAACCTTAGGTCTATTATGAAATGAAACTTAAAAATAAGGGATATCGAGATATTTTCCTCTCTTTTTTTTTAGAACTTTGTGTCTATTCAATTGTACTCTTACAACCACCTATTTTAAAATTTAAAGGTCAATAATAATTTTGACCTCCATATATAAAAGATAAATGGCAAACACTTTTGGTATTGTTTTTTATATTCATGCAAAGATAAAGTTGTTTATTTATTCACTATGAAGAATTGAAGAACCAAAAAACTAGTAATAGCCCTTTTTTATTATACAATTAAGTGACAGTAAGGGAGATGACATGAAAATACTCGAGATAGTGTATCAAACTCAAAGATGAAAGAGAAAAAGTCTTATATGAAAAATAAGAAATACGAATTCCCAATGAACATAGCAAATGTCTTGTGATAAGTACATAGAGAAATATGTAGGAAGGTCCCCTGTTGATAAGTTGACGTTGTAATTGACGGACTCACCTGGTGAGAGAGTTTTTATACATATTGGAGGAATTTATCAAGATGCACTTTGAGTGATGATTTATTTGATGAAAAAAAGTTTATATAAGTTGTCCCTCTTATATTACTAAAGTAATCCAGCGCAAAATGTTGTTCCAATACTAAAAAAATCTTCAAACTGATCATCCCAAGCTTGAGTTGTATTTAAATAAAAAAGAAAGATATTTTATGTCATAAAAATAGTGTATTTTGTAATATATTTTGTATACCACCGATTATCACAATTAAACTGTTTATAGATCTACTTGATCCGTACCATATTGGGGGGGCTTAATGTTTCATAATTGGGGCTACCGATAAATTTTCATGCCATTGCAAAACTTTTGGCACTGAAACTACATCTTTTGGCACGGTTTTGAGGTGCGCCTTGCTTCAATAGCATAGGATTGGCATCTTTTACAAACGTCACCCTTATTTAATATTTTACCTAATTATTTTATTTTATTTCAAAGTGCTTGTCAACCTGGAATAGTTGAAAATGGGTGAAATATTAAGGAAAAAATTTATATAAGGTTGTAACATTATACCATTGAAGTGCGGTGCACCTAAAAAATAAAAAATAAAAATATTTTGAAATTGGAAAATCTTTCAATTAATCATCTTAACCTTGAGACATAAGATATAAAGAAAAAAAATTCAAGTTCTTAAAATAGTGTACCATGTAATAAATTATTTGGACTATCTATTTTCAATATTTTCAAGTCTTTATAGATATACTCGATTTGCATTATTTTTAGAAGTCTAAATTCATAACTAGAGTTAAACATGGATTTTCAAATGGTGATAAAGTTTTTGACACCGGAACTACATCTTTCAACGAAAGTTATAGGTGCGATTTACTATAAGGTGGAAATATTAAAGCCAAAATATTTTAGACTTATGTGGGATTCTACTATCCATTTACTCCCTCAGGTAAAATCTAATATAGAAGTAATTTTAAGTCTCTAAATTTTAAGGATATAACCTCTACAAACCTCAATAAAAAAAAGATTTCTGAATTTGAACTCTATTTGTACTAGAAAATAAAAAGTCCCAAGATTTAACACAGCGCCAAAAAAGTCAAAATTCATAATCCGGTTCCTAAAATTTTGAATTAAAAAAAACACCTCCGAGTAGGTATTTTGAATTAGGTGGGTATGTACATTGTACTGCTCCCGCCCGAGCAGATTATGCACACAAATTAAATGTGATAGGGCAAGTATATTTTGATAATGTCCACAAATTAATGTTTTACTATTGGAAAAAGTTTCCATATGGTTGACGCACCTGAAAAATGATTATATGGAGAATATTGTTTTGAAGTTGGAAAATTTGATCATCTCCACATTGAGATATGTGAAAAAAAACAAAATTTTTATGTATAAAAAATTATATATCTTGTGATATAGGAACAATTGTTTCATGTGGGCTAGAGGTATAAAGCATCCATCTTAAAAATGAATGCAAGTAGGTGGTACATCTAAAAACAATTGTAATTAATCATCCGAATATTTTATTAATATATTATTATTTTTTAGTTTTCAAATTTTATTTATTTATCATATTCATGATCTCTGTGTTAAATATTATATAGTTTCTAAAAATTAAGATCAAATTATATTTTAAAAAGTACTTATTGTCAAGCCCAGATTTGTACATGTGCGGACTTTGCCCACATGCTAACTACGTCCGCAACATTTATCTAGAGTGTCTATTTTCAAGATTTTTATTTATTTATAAATTTAATTGATTTAAACTATTTATGAAATTTGAAATTTTATAATTAGAGATGAACATAAATTCTCGCGCCATTCTAAATCTTAGAAACCAAAATTGAATTTTATGACTAAGTTTGAAAGTGCACCTTATTGTTTAGAAAAAAGTTTATATAAGGTTGCAACCTTAAGATGTAGAATTACGGATGCACCTCAAAAATCTATCGAAAAGGTTGTTTTAATGATGAAAAATCCTACATTTTATCATCTCGACATCAAGATGTATGAATATAAAAAATAAAAATAAAAATTGAATCTCAGAATTAGTACATCTTGCAACATATTATCTAGACGTCCATTTTCAAGATTTTCATATGTTTATAGATCTTCTTGATTTTAATCATTTTTGACATTTTAAATTTTCTAAGTAGATATAAAAATAGATTTTAAAATAATACTAATAATTTTTTACAACAAAATTATATGATAAAATTTAGAGGTGCACCTTAATTGGATTGTTTAAGGTTGCAACCTTATAGAAACCGCACCCGTTTGTTTAGGACTGCAGCCTTATGAAAACCCTACCCTTTAATATTTTCAAAATCTTATAGCATAATTGAAATTGCCTTCTATGTTATGGGCATTTCTTCAACGCGTTGTCACTAACGCCTCCAAAATCTATTTATGCTCAGCCCTCCCTCACTCTTTTAGCCTTTTTATTCACAATAATAAGCAAAACAAATTCTGATTTTCCATTACTGTTTCCTCTGCAACTGAATATGCATCCATTGTTCGCAAAACCCAATTCCACTTACTGCAAAATAAGGCCTTTTTTTCAGTATGGATTATCGGAAATATATTATGGAAAGAGCAAGCTTTGGCAGTGGGGTTTTGTTTGCTATGCTCAAGGATTTAGAAACCTCATATTGGAGACTGTTCCTGACTATGTCAGGGTGCAGAAGCTCTCTGGCTATGATTCAGGTATGGAGGAATCTGTTGCATAATGCACTTTTCTTTATTTGATCTCTCTCTCTCTCTCTCTCTCTCCCCTCCCCCCCCCCCCCCCCCCCCCCCCCCCCCCAAATTGTTCAAGCCCAATTATGGTTTTGGGCATCTCTATCTCTTTTAGTTTTTGTTATTTTTTTTGGTATCTCTATTTCTTGTAAGCTCAATTATGTCTCTGGGTATCTCTCTCTCTTTTATGCTCTATTAGTTTTGGCTCTCTTTCTCTCTGATTTGATTTTATATTGTGGTTTTGGGTTTCTCTTTCTCTGTGTGGTTTTGATCACAATTATGGTTGTGGAATTTGGTAGTCATTTGCTGTTATTGTCTTTTCATTATTTCTGCAATCATGGGAGCTGTAATCTTTTGGATTGAGTGATGCTAAATTATATTCTGCTGTCTTATGCGTAACTGAAACTACATTGGGTTCATGGTTTTCTTCCTATGTAAATTATAATTGGTTTTGATTTCATGCAACTGTCTTATATTAATTTAGTGAAATGCAACTTTCCAGACCATCTTTGGAGCACTTGTTTCACCTTATTTTTCTAGCACACACTCAATTCACAATGATGAACAATTTCAAAAAAATAAAAAAAGAAAAATTGAATACGGACCATAAAAATTGCTATTTGTAACCCAGTGAGCGTAACCCCTCCATTTGATAGGATGATTAGTTCTAGGCCTTACGAAGTAATTATTTTTTATCCCGATTTTTGTAGAAGTCTTAATTGACATTGGATGCAATTTAAAAAAAAAAAAAAAAAAAAAATGAAAAATTGATTTTGAGTTCTTAAAGGTCTAGATCTCAATGCCCACCAATGGACTAATGGACTATCTAGATTCATTGTTGGAGAGTGACTCATTTTGAAGTTTTATTGGATGTATTGGAGAGTGACTCATTTTGAACTTTTATGGGATGTAAATTCAATTCTTTTCCTCGTGGGTGTTGATTGTTGGAATGAAGAGAGTGCAATTGCAAACTTTGGGATCATGCAAATGTCGAACGGGGTTTTCTAAAAGAGCACTTTCATCAATATCATAATATAACAGTGATATGTAATCACCCTATATGTATATATAACTTTTGCATATTTATGCACTTGTATGTATACTAATCTAAGTATTTTTGCAAATATTTGCTGATAAATGCTGAAAAACACATCGAAATCATTGAATAACAATTCACAATTATAATAACTCTGCCACTTAGTGATGTAATATTAATCACTAAACTAGGTTAGCTAGTTACTAATGAGTAATAACCACATAGTAAAATATTTGACATGTCCATAAATTGCTCAAAATATTTGACAAATCTACTTCTTTGTTAATGCTTTTTTCCTAAAATCACTTTTGGGGGTCGGGATATCTATACACCTAGTGAATATACTAATATCTCTTATGCTTGTCTTTTTTAACTTCATTTTACTTGTCTTTTGAATGGAGGAATAAGATTCGTGTAGCTGACCCTAAATAGTCGAGAATGGCCTGGGGCCTTGGCGGTAGTAGTGCCGAGCTCCATGGTGAGGTCTCTGACTCCATTCTCACTAATGTGTAGGGGCCCAAATCCCTACTTACTTACTACTTTTGGGAAGGGGCTGGGGTCGTGGTGGTAGCACCCATATCCTAGTCACCACATTGTGGTTTCCATTCCTACTACTAACACCACTCCACTAACACCTTCAAAAAGCCAACTCCTAATCTACTTTGAAAAAACGGGTAAGGGCCTTTCTTCCCTACTGAATTACCCAAAAAAAAAAAAAAAGTTGGGATAAGGCTTGGATGATGATGATGATTGCTTGTCTTATGCAGTTTCTATTTCTTATGCAGTTTCTATTAATATGTATTTCTTGAAACTGTTCTTCCTTGAATACTTTGCCACTTTTATTAAATCTGAAATTGGAAATGTTTTACCTTGCTTTCTTTTTATAGCAAAAATAACTATATTTCGGTGACTTTCAAAGTTATTTGATTTTTGGGTCTAATGTCTCTGCATTAATATCATGATTTCTTTCACATTTGTTTACCATTAACATTTATAGGAAATAAAAAACTCTTTACTGGTCACTTTGATTAAACATAATTGTTCATTGTGGTTTCCCACTACAATTACAGGAATCTATGAGGTGAACTTAGACAGGCCGGGAGCAAAGAATGCCATTGGAAAGGATATGTTAAAAGGATTGCAAAACACTCTGGAGGTTGTAAATGGAGATTCGTCTGCTCGTGTTTTAATGCTTTGTAGCTTAGTTCCTCAAGTCTTTTGTGCTGGTGCTGACCTCAAGGCAAGAATCTACACCCTGCCCTTTTTTCCTTTTTATGAATTGGGCTTCATTTCATCTGTGGTTGAAAATAATAACGTCCCAAGATTGAACAGGGACTGTCCAATTTCTGGAGAGCAAGATCTAAGAGTTAAAGAACTCCAAATCCTTTTTTTTTTTGGAAACATCCATGTGGTGATTGGGTGGATCCCAAAATCCTCCAATGTCGCTCTTTTGCACAAGGGAGTAAATGTACAGTATGCTCCTATGGGGGCATATGCTATACACGTTCATTAGATTTATTGTTTTAAAAATAATCATTATGACTTATAAGGATGTGCTAAGTTGCTTGATGTTTTTGCAGGAGCGTAAGATCATGAGCCCTCCCGAGGTTGAGTATTTTGTGAACTCTTTACGCTCAACCTTCTCATTTTTAGAGGTTAGTGCTCACTATACTCAGTATTCTACAGTTCTACTTGTTTATTTTTTCACCTGTTTTGGTGTTAGAAGACATTGAAATCTTTGACACTTCTTCCCCATGGTCGGTTTATACCATGGGAATGTTAGAAACTAAAGTGGAACTGTCTTTGTTCAACAAAGTTTATCTTTATACAATTATAGTGCATCTAAAGGTCGGGTCGTGCTGTCAATTATAATTTTCAAAGTTAGAAGTCGTGGGAGGGTGATAGAGTCCAGAATTTCATACCTACATTTATGGTCTAGTTATTTGTATCCACAATTATGTCAAACACAAATGATGTGCATAAGAATTGTCAGGGCGATGAGAAAATGTTGCAGCCAAGGGAGATCACATAGAATACTGAAGTAGGTGCATTGTAAGATGGAGATTTGAGAGGTTATAATAAAAAATTAATTACTTATATGATGTTTTATTTTTGGTTTAAAATTTGTGAGTGTAAAACCCTAAATCTGTATAAAACTTGGATTCAATGTCGATGTGCACTGCATTGTGTGATGTGCCAATTGCCAACATGAGACTTTTATCCAACGGTTACCATATGAGAAACATTGGAAATAGTTTTTCATATGAAAAACTACTTATGATTAGCATCGTAAGAAACATGCTTGTCTTGTTTTGCTCAAATTGAAACTCCCAAATAGATTTAAGACAAAAATAAAAAGAAAATTGCATGTTTGAGGCCAGAGATAAAGAAAATTTCTTATGGAAATTGGAAAGATAGAAATAAAAAAAAGAATTGAGATGTGAAATCATGTTGGTCCTACATCTATGTCCATGATATGAATGTCAAAAGATAATTCATCGCTGCATTTATATTACTCTACCGTGTTATGCTTTTAGCTCTTCTTTATTTGCAAATCATATTCTAAAACAGATGATCCCCACCATGAAGTCGTTTCTCTAAAATCTTCTGGCATTTCTATTCATCCACATAATGCAAATCATATTCTAAAACAGATGATCCTCACCATGAAGTTGTTTCTCAAAAATCTTTTGGCATTTCTAACCAATACTTCTCAATTTGTACCACTCTCTGTAGATATTCATCCCCATATGGAAGTCAAGAGGTTGGCGTACAACAATGAGCGATAAAATTGACTCTCTAGAGTTGTCAGCCATGTAACCTGACTGCCGTATTTTGTTTAGTTGGTGCTTGAGTTATACCTTGTTACCAATAGTCCTCTAGGTTACAGTTGACATGGGAGCAATGAGACCCAACATTATTCATGGTGTCCACTAAGAAATGAGGGTCTGCTTTTTATGTGCATTTTAGGCCTCAGACTGCAGAGAAACCCATGGTATAAATGCCTTGAAAAAGCTTGATTGCATGTATGTTGGTTTGCTTTCTGAAATCTAGATTGTGGGATTTTCTAATGGGGTGTTCCAAACAGGTCAAGGAACGCATAGCCTTTGCACAATCAACAATGCAAGGCTGACTTATAAGCTAAGAGAAAGTTGTATGTAAGCCTCTTTGCCAGGGTTGCAGTGATGTAGTGGAAAACATTTACAGGGAGAGAAAAAGAAATAATCTATTAACTGGAAGTTAAAGATGAAGCCTACAAGCCAGGGTCCAATGGCTCTTCACTGGTTAAACCAGAAATACGACATAATCTAAAAAAAGTCGACTTTACTTCTAGATCCTCTACATGGATCCTTATTTACAATTAAAGACCTTATTAAGAACCCAAAATTTAATTCTAATTGAAATAGAAGTCCTAATTAAAACAAAATTTCTAGTGACATTGTTACCCCCCGATAAATTAAATAATTGCATAAGGACTCTTAACAACTTTCCTAAAAAGCCCCTAAAACATAAAACTAAAAGAATCCTAAAATCCATTAAAGAAAACTTTAAAAACCTAAAAAAATCCCTAAAAGATCCACTAAAATGCATCCCCAAAATTTTTACAAAAAATTTAAAAATATGAGGCATCCTATCCTGCATTAGAAAGCATCATCAACTGAAACAAGGGTAGCCACATGTTAAGTGGGCTTTCTATAACTTTGATGGACTAGATGGGCCTATCCAATTTTTTTATCAGTCAGGTGGGCTTTATATTCGACAAGGGATATAGCAATTTCAAATTTTACCTTTTACACCATTTTTGAGTCATCTTGGAGGTACCCTTGTGAGATCTAGGGTGTGATACTGATGCAAAAGGAGTCCGGGAAATTAAATCTGGCTTTCTTTCGATCTTAAAGAAGCAAAAATTCAATAATAATGGGGGAATAATATGGCTGTAAATCAAGCCATAGGAAGAAGAAACTTTGTTTCTTCATTCATAAAAATATCTCTACAAAATATCCAAGTTCCTCTCTAAGGGAAAATTTCCACCTTAAATACAAGCCAAAAAGAAATAATAAGAAAACCCAAAAATAGACTCTATCTCTCTCTCAAACCCAATAAAATAACAATTAATTAAATCCTAACTAAATACCCCTTTCCAAACTTTCTTATTTTCTCTCATAGATCATCTTTTCTAGGAAATTTCTCTACCCTTTACGTGATCAACCCCCTCCTATCATTCTCTTTCTAATTATCTAATAATCCTACCAAAAATAGGATCATGGAATTCTACAAACAAGGAAATTCATCCTAAATAAAATAAAAATCCCTTTTTAATCTCTATATGAATATCCCCAAAATTCAGTCCCAACAATAGATACAAATAAAAATAAAAACAAAATCTTGGATGCGATTTGCATCATACTCCCTGGGTTGGAAAAAAATGTTGTCTCGAGTTTTTCCTGATGCATCTTCATCGTCCTTCCTTAGTTGACGGTGAAGCCCTACTTCTCCATGCAGTTGTTCTTTGTATGGCATGAACCGGGATGCATCTTCGATAGTCCTCCATTCGGCATGTGTGGCTCAAAACAAATTGCTAATTGAGGGATCAAAATCATCCCTCCTTGCGGAAGAAGGAGCATTGTTTCTCACCTAATAAGTTTGATTCATGATTGAAGAAGCTTTCTCCCATGTCTAGTCTTGAAAGAATTGGCACGGAAATAAGCAAATACCAACTAACTCCATGATTTCAGCATAAGTTGCAAACTTTACTGAGTCCCAAAAATCTCCAAGAAAGTGAGGTTTAGATAGCCTACAAATCATTAGCAACTTTCTGTTGTAAATTCCAACAATAATTACCCCAACTGTATAAGTCATTTCACAAGTACCAGCATCTGTGGCTCTCACATAACCATAAGCCACACTTTGTTTATTAAAAGGCCCAACAAGATTCAACCATGGATAAACAAGAAGCTTGTACACTCTCATGCTCGAAGGTTCAAGCTTTTTGTTTGAAACTCAAAGCAACTCCTTTCCTGCCATCAAAGGCATAAGCCAATAGTGAGAGATCAAGCCAATGTGGTTGAAGGTCAAGCCATTGACTTGAAACCCCATCTATTAGATAATGCCAATTGTTGCCACTTTTGTTGAGTAAAATTTCAAAAGAAGACCATGCGTGCCCCAATAAAATGTGTCTAAACCCAACTTAATATTCAAGCTATAAACTTGAGCACCCAAGACTGAATTTCTTGGATTCAAGCATGCACACATGCTGATAACAAAAGGAAAAGCAAAATCACTTGATCTAAAACTATGACAAATCATAAGAGGTAAGATTTTTACATCACTTCCAAACATACCTCCTTTGAGAAATCCACTCAAAACAACCTCACAAAATATTTGGCACTATAATTCATAGAATCAAGCATCAAGGTTGTAGCAAGCAGCTTACCAACTTTGCAATGGGGTGATAAAAGTGCATTGGCAATGCAAGGGTCACTAATGAATCCTGACCTCATAGATTTTCTTAATAACTATTATAATCTTTGTACCTCTGTTGCACCACTCAAATATGTAAACACCAATAAGAGTAGAATAACAAAGTCGAAAACCATGGGTCTTCATCTCCTTCAAAAGTTGTAACCTATTATCAAAGAAATTTGAGAAAATTCGGCCCTGAATTTTGAAATGAACTAAGATAAGTCATGTGTTTAACCCATAGTTTCTTTCAACACAAAATACATGAGTTGTGATTGGAATCTTCCACTCATTATAAAGCAATGACTTAGCCTTTCTTGCACTATGGAGGAACATCATTATCAACTTCAAGGTGGACATTGCTTATGTCAAAGATATTGTTAAGAAACCAAGCTGAAAACACCTTTAGTTCCTTAGTGTGCATCTCCCATGGCCTCTCAAAATCAGAAAACACATTAAGATAAACAATGCCTTTACTAGAATTATCCTCAATATCACTTTCATCTGTAGGTTGTCGCATAGAGAGTAGAGCCACACCCTCCTCTTTGGAAGACTTGGGTGAAATCTCCTCACTCAATGACCACAAAGATGGTTCATGTCTAACCATCAACACTTTACTTTGATCATAATCCACTGTCTCTGCTTTCTCATCCAATCCCAAATCCCCATTGATGACAATTATGGGTTGTTCCTCGTTCATTAGAAGTGATGCACTTAAGAATTCAACATTGTCTTTAATAGAGATAATGTTACAAGTTAAAAATTCCTTTTGATCTACACAATGATGAATTTTGCAATTAACAGATGGATGCCCTTTCCAAACTTCCTATTTTCTCTCATAGATCCTCTTTTTTAGGAAATTTCTCTATCCCTTACGTGATCAACCCTCTCCCATCATTCTCTTTTTAATTATCTAACAATCCTACCAAAAATAAGATCGGAATCCTACAAACTAGGATATCTATCCTAAATAAAATAAAAATCCTTTTTTAACCCCTATATGAATATCCTTAAAATTCAGTTCCAACAATAAATAAAAATAAATATCTTGGATGCGATTTGCATCAGATACTATTTGAGTGCTTGAGTGAAGTACACAGTTAGGGAGGCTTAACTGTGAGGCAGACCAAAGCAAAACCAAGAAAATTGGAAGGCCTCATGCGCACACACAAACACAAACACACACACACTCACACACATGCACGCACACACATACTCGCAGAGAGAGAGAGAGGTTCTTTTCATTGGTATAATCAACATATATTTGGTTGTTGCAATGAATATTAATCTGATTGGCTATGGGAATTTATAGTTCATCAAATTCATTGCCATCCAATGAAAAGTTGGGCAGTGACGTAGAGTGTGGGACATGCCATAAACAGGAGATGACCCCAATGACAGGTACCACTCTCCCTCCAACACCCTTCATTTCACTGGACTGTGACGTCTGCAATCAACTATAAGTTTTCCAAGATCACAGTATGCTTTCTCTTTCCTGTTGGACACGGACTGTTGTTTGCTTCCATAGCAATGAACTACTTGGACTCAATTGTGACAGGCACTTTGTATACCCACAATTGCTATCATTGAAGGAGCAGCATTGGGTGGTGGATTGGAATTGGCTTTATCATGTGATCTACGGATATGTGGTATGGCATGGTTAAATCAAAACTCAATTTCTTGAGTTACGATATGTAATTTTTAATCCACTAAAAAGTTTTGCCAGGAAAAAATAAATACTTGTTGTTAATTAGACAATAAAATTTGAATAATTTTCATCATAGTCCCAGATACTGATAGGTTCTTGGTGCCATGTTGAATGATACAGGAGAGGATGCAGTCTTTAGCATGCCAGAGACAGGGCTTGCTATAATTCCTGGGTGGGTGCTGCAGTCTTTTTGAAATTGGGAGTTTCATGAATAACATCTGCTTAATGGTAGAAAGACCTTTTATTTGTTTAAGTTGTAGAGCTCTTTCAACATTATCTACCCAAAACAAAAATGCTCTTTCAACATTCAATATTTGCGAATTGTTCTCGTCATTTAGTAATATTACTTTGGGTAATTTTAGTTGGCACTGTTCTCTCATTCCATATTAAAGGGAAGTTGTGATGGAAAACTGTATGACGGAATATGCATTTTCCGAAATTTTTTTGTTTCCAGTGCAGGTGGCACCCAACGGCTTCCTAGGTTAGTTGGTAGATCTGTAGCAAAAGAGCTGATCTTCACTGGACGAAAGATTTCTGGCAAAGATGCATTATCATTGGGTAAGAGCACTCCTCTCTCTCTCTCTCTCTCTCTCTCTCTCTCTCTCTCTCAATGGGTATGTTGCACAAATATTAGAACTCACAGATGCCTAAAATGTTGGGAACACAGGCCTTGTCAACCACTGTGTCCCATCAGGAGAAGCATACTCAAAGGCTCTTGAAATAGCCAGAGATATCAACCAAAAGGTAAAAAATCTCAATTTAAAGAAGCTCAATCCCATGGGTAGACCATCATTCCTGGTGCATATTCTTTCTGTTTACATTATATATATTTTTTTGAATGTTAAAATACATTATTTTTTTGTTTACATTTTTTCCTTTATACAACGGTGGTATCATGCATTCATCACTAATTCTTCAAGCCATCTACCTGTTTCCTTTTTCTCAATTTAGAGTACACTTATATGGTATCATAGGGTGGTATTGCATATTTGTATATATGCATTTGTGCACATGCAGCATATAGGAACTGACTGTGGTTTGGGATGTTATGATAGAAACTTGTTGGATGGGGAATTAATGGTTGTTTTAGCATGTTACGTACATGTGGCATGTGTAGAAGCACATATGCATGTCTTTATGTATGTCTTCAGGAACTTGCACAGTAGTTTAGTGGATGTAACATAGAGAACTTGTTGGGGAGTGTGTAGTTAATGTTTTTCTTTTACACATACTACGTACTTCTTAGGAAGGAAGGTAGTAAATAATGTGTTTAATTGATTCATGTAGGGGCCATTGGCTGTTAGGATGGCTAAACATGCCATAGATCGAGGGTCGGACATGGACTTGTCTTCAGGGATGGCAGTTGAGCGGGAGTGTTACGGGCAAGTGTTGGATTCAAGAGATCGATTGGAAGGACTAGTGGCCTTTGCTGAGAAAAGGAAGCCAATTTACAGTGGCCAATGAAATGTTCCTTATAAATTATTGTGCATTGCACTCCCAAATATGGGATTGTGTATTATAAAACCATTAATTTTTTAACAAGAAGGTCATGATCACCTTGGTTATAAGATGTGAAATTGGGTGGCTAGGAGCGTGTCTTTTATCCTCACAAAGTTTGACGAAATTTTTGTTGGTATGAGTGTTGTGAATTGTACACCCTCAGCCATCCAATTTCACACAACTTAGAGAATAATTGTGACCTTCTGCCAAAGGTAAATGATCTTTCTGTATGTTCTTTTGCTCCAATTTTGATTGATTAAGTTCAATTATGCTCTTCACTTTGGATGCTCTTCACATAAACCCTGAATAAAGGAATATGGTAATATTTAAGAACTTAGAGCTTGGACTGTGGACTGTATTAAGGCAATGGTGGTTGTATATGGTATTTGTAGATGGAGTTGGGGTGTGTCATTTGACTTTGGGGCCTTTCCAAGTTCTGCAACACATTTTTACTTTGTTGTTAGATAATTGCCAAAATGATAGTGACATTAACCTGTGGAATCCATTTTTTAATTAAGAACATAATTTTTTCTTATGATTTGTTATGGCAAATGTAAGATTATCCATAGAAAAGGAAATAAATGAGGTAAATTTAGTAGTTATGAAAGTTCTTGTGTGTGTGTGTGTGTGTGTGTGTGAGAGAGAGAGAGAGAGAGAGAGAGATTACAACAGTCTCGAGGTTATGGCAGGAATCCTGCAAATAGAACCCATCCACTGCTTCTCCCATGATCTCTTTTAATGTTGAGCATGTATACCATGCAACCTGGGGAGTATACTGTACATCTACTCCCTTGGGTAGAGGACCTAGTTGAGAGATTTGCTTGATTCAAATTTTTTTGAACCACCTAAGAATAATTACATGATCTTCACTAGAAATTTTTGAGTTTTCTAAACTTGGATCACACTCTCCATAAAGTGAACGGTCTATGTTCAATCTTGAAACATTATTTTTTAAAATGCATAGAGAGTGCAACTTGGAAACTTTTTTATTGATATTAGCATAAAATTACTTGTAGATTGAATTTTACCTAAAGAGAATAAATGCAACGTATACTCCTAATCATTTGGCTTTAATATTTGAAGGAAGGCATCCCACTTAATACACCATAATAGTCCTGGGACCTCATTTGAAGAACAATATAATCTTAGATGTATTCTTGCTTATGTATTAGTTAGATTAGCAAGGATTTAAATCTTGAACTCTTAAAGAGTGTCCTTTAGAAGAGTCTTGACCCAATTGAAAATCGCTGAATTATCATTTTGTTTTTCCTTCCTAAACTTTTTAAGTTTGTCTGGAAAAATACGCTCTAGTACTTGATCAACTATTTTATTAAAAAATACTTAGAATAGTCATATTCTAAATCTTGAACAATTTGAGATATTTCAATAATTTACCTCACTTGATCTGCCCTACCAAATGACCTAGATACCTCAAATTGTTCCAAATTTCAAACATTTAATATTTTTTCGTCACTAATCTATATTGTTATGAGTTTTACTTAAAATAAGCACAGGTACTTATATTATTTGGCTCAACTTAACTTGTTTTGAGCCAAATAATGAAACTAACCTCACTTGCTTTGGCCCCCAAATCCTAATGCTTTTCTTTTTCATAAAAAAAATATTGCACCAGATTTGGAATATAAAACAAGGCACATTTTGATAATGGGCTAAATGACTAAAATGCCCATACATGTTTAAGATTTAAAATCCAAGACATTGGCATTTTGAGCATTTTAACAAAATAGTCCAAAGGGGTACTTGCATTAAATGATGTTATTAAAAAAACCAAAAACCACTCCATTGATAAATTGGCTGATGAGATCATCTTC
Source organism: Amborella trichopoda (assembly GCF_054954075.1). NCBI lineage: Eukaryota > Viridiplantae > Streptophyta > Magnoliopsida > Amborellales > Amborellaceae > Amborella > Amborella trichopoda. The sequence continues at coordinate 1,909,589 of NC_142348.1, forward strand.
GTGAACCCTTGAGGTTGGTTGATTACTGTAAGTGAATTTATCAAAAGGTGCCTACGAAATGAAGTATTTATTCATTTCTTTTGATATAAGTTTCAACGTTTTTTTTTTTTGCGTAATTCAATAATTCAGTGAGGAAGACATGCCTCTACCCATTTTTTCAATAGATTAAGGAGTTGCATTTTGAAGGTGTTAATTGGGAGTGTCAACGGTAGAAATAGATACCACGATGAGGTAATTGGGTGTGGGGATGCTACCACCAGGACCAAGCCCTTTTCCTGATATAAATTTAAACTACCCATCAAAATACACATGATCACCAATTGGTATAATTGAAAAGCGTAAAATGCAAAATTGTTGATAAGTGAGGTATATTTTTTTATATATTTCCTTTATTTTAATAATATTTTCCTAATTTTATGAATAGAACAAAACTGCATGCAACAAATTTCAGAATAGCACTGCACTTAATTACCCAAAAAAAAAGAATAGCACTGCACTTTAAGAAACGATCAAACAAACATATATTGACATGACTCTTCATTTCATGATAAGTACAGCGCCATGAACTTTTCAAGTAGAGATATTACAGTGATGAATATTCACAACGTTTTTCTTTTTTTCTGTTGGTAAAAAAAACAAGCTTCCCCTTGCTACATTTAGCTCTCCAAAGAATGAAAAAGAAATTCTTTATGGCCTTTTTCTCTTTTCTTGAGGAAGAACTTATAGGGAAGTATTGTAAGTTTCATTCTATAAAAGACCCTGCAAATGTGATTTTAGGAGTTCATATTCATGCCTCATTTTATCTAACCTGGCTTCAATGAAGAAAATTTCCTCCTTGAGGTGGTGGACTCGCTTCTCCATCCAAGCTATGGCCTCCTTTCTCTCACCACCAAAGCTGTTCATGTAGCTCTCTTGAGGAATCATATGTATTTTTGGACCTCTGGTTAATAAAACTACAATGCTTACCTGCTCAAGAAAAAGAAATGATCAGAACACCAGCATTTCTTAGTACAAAATAAAGACTAAAGCAAAGCTTAGGAAAATGCCTAAATCATAATGGAAAGCTTGCAAGTCCATGTAGTCTATACTTGACAGTCTGGAGAAGAGATTATGAACACCCACCACCACCCCCCGCAACCCCCCCCCCCCCCCAAAAAAAAATAAAAAAACTCTCTGATCTCTGCTCACACACAAATTCATATACATGCATACACATGTATGCATGCATGTAAATACATGCAGGTGCACCTGTATGGTGTTTATGGCACATGGACGTTGTGTGATAAGCGCCAAATAATAATTAAGCTAAACATCCATGCATGAATTTGGAACAGACATTATTGAGCAAAAAAACAAAAATCCATGTACTTACTTGCATAAGAACTAGGATGCAGAGGAGTAAGATTACAATAATCAATGCAGGGTAGCTGCTTTGGGATTTGAGATACTCGTAGAAAGACGAGCATAACTCTCTAAGAAGTGATGTAATGGAGGAAAGATTGCTTGATTCTTGTTGATTTGCTGGTTTCGGTGAAATAGCATCCTTAACCACAGCATCATAAGCTGACTGTGGGATCTTTAGAGCTGCAACAGTTTCCACATCAACATTGGTATCAGAGGCATTTGCATTGTCAGTTACAAGGCTTGCAACCCCTGTATTTGGCACATAAAATAGAACTTATTTAATAAAATTCTTTAAAGCAAACTTTCAAATCACTAAAAAGTTTCAATTTAGTATCCACCCACAAATACACAGTAAGTCACTGACTTATATGGCAAACTCAAGGTTCTCACCTTCTGATGTTCTAGTATTTTCGATTTGCAATCGCTTGAGCAAATCATGTGCCTGAAACAAGTTTAATATGTCATTAGAAATTCACAGAGCAGAATCACATGAAATTGAGCTGAAGATATTCACCATCAAAATGAACAAAATATAAATTAGGCGAAGAATGTACAAGGTCAATCCAAAGTGCATAAGCTTCCCGACATTCTTCACTTGTTCCTTGCTCAATTTTCCCTGTTAGCATACTCAAGCCATGTCGCAATAAATGTAAAATGCACTGTTCAATCATCACTTTAAAAAATGAAAAATCCATTTCCAACAAATATAAGTAGAGGAAGAATTTAGTGACTTTAATTCAAGCACGTGACCAAGAATATAAATCACTAATTCAAAAAAGTAACAAATGACACTTTGTTGTCCTACTAGTATCTCTTTGCTTGATTAACCTATGGTGGAATTCTAAGCCTCCAAAGCAGATTATAGAGCCTCTCTCTACAAGAGTTTATTGTCCCTCGTCTTTTTCTCACATAGGCACTTTGATTGTATAAGAATTTGGCACAGCTATAAATTTAAAACATAATCAACCAAAAAATACTTCATGTGAAAATATCAATACTATAGAGGAAGTGATGGTCGCTCTACAAGTCTGCAATAAATACATTCACCAGTGAAGACCCAAAAAAAAGCCACACTGATTATGTTTCTTCTTGTATTGGATCTCAAAAGTCTAGTCTACGACATGCATTTACAATATTAGGTTGGATGGTCAAAAGCACAACCTAAGCCGAACTGCCCTTTTTACGGAGCTCTGCAGCGAGCACAGAGCGTATCATTATTATGCCTTTTACTAAGTATATAGCATTCTAGGAAGCATCGAGACTTTTAGATAGACACAAGTACAAAAAGAATCCGATTCTTGTCACAAACATGAATGTTGACAACTACAAGACTAAATTGCACACCAGGAATAGAAATAATTATTATGAGCAAGATAGTCACTGTAAAACTCAAGAACCCCAACTAAAAGACCAAAATGCACACCAGGAATAGAAATAATTATTATGAGCAAGATAGTCACCATAAAACTAAAGAAGCCCCAACACCACCCCCCCTTTTTTCCAAATAAAGTAAAATGGGAAAAAAACAAGGGAGACAAACGAGAAGTTCTTGGTATAATTTTATACATAAGCATTCTTACATAAGAACACCTAAATATTCTCATAGATCTTTACCTCTAAACATGACTTTCCTTAAAAATGCTACATTCACGTACACTCGCAGTGTGCAACATTCACTTTCCTCATTATCTCCTTTCTGCACATCCCAGAGTCCCTGCAGACAACAAAAAAAAAAAAAATTTCTTCATACCTGCAACTGTGGGATCTTCTAGCTGCAACAAAGCTATGCATGTCCGCGCACATAAAGATGCCATTTACGGTTACAAAAAGGTGGCCCCAAAGTTGAATCCAGTATTGTTTACATGAGAACTCCAGGTAGAGCACTCAATAGAAAAGACTGAAGGTTATCTAGCACCACTCAAGATACCATCTGCCACGAGGTGGATGCAGAAGGCTCAGCATCCACGTGTGTTAGGACATGGTAAGGCATAACACATGACTTGATGATAGTGTGGAACTTGTAGTCAATATGTTATCATTGGATCGATATAGACTGAAAGCTGTGCTCAACTAGTCATAGATTTAATCTTTATCAGCTATGGATCGGATGTCGATTTATATTGTGCATGAGATATAACGAAGACTGAAGAACAAATTTATGTTATAGTCAGGCTTGTGTTTCTGTTCCAAGTTACTTCAAATTCCCAGGTGAGTAGTTTAAGAAGTTTAAGCTCTTCTTAGCTGAGAATGATACAAGGTTCAAAACTTAGTTTACATAAATCAGGATAACTACATTGAGAAGTTGATGATAATCTTAGTAAGTGCCTGCATAGTTCAAATTCCACCATGTACAGAAATTAGTGCTGTTACAGTAGATGCATAAAGTAGTTCATCTTAAAGCACTTAAGTATTCACAAGTTTGGAGCATGAAGTATGAGATCTCAAGAGAATCCAAGCATTATTAATGGACATCAAAGCTACTTCTCCGTATACCATAGTGAGGATTTCCGCTTTTTCTTTTATATAAATATACATTTCAATATGTGATATGTCACTGATTCACGAGTTTATGCACATGGTGTATTTACCATGTGCACCAACGTATCTTCAGAATGGATTCATCAAGCACACTCTCTTCATATTTCTAAAGCGATAGATACATGCGTGAGCAACAATGGAATTATGTGACTCTGTTTTACTCAACATAAGCATAAGACAGGCATCAGAAATTATACCTCAACTCGAAAATGTTCACCAAAAGGTACATCACTCATTTGTTGTGAGGTCTCAACAACCAAATGGCTGGTTCACAAGCAACACAACAGAGTTAAAAGATCCTTCATATAACCCACAAACTGTCACCAACAATAAATAAAACAGACTATGGAACAAGGGGCACAAAATGCAAATTACCTGTCTTTGTAAACTCGGAACTTTTGGACCTCCTGACAGTTAGCAAATTTGGCACCTTGAGAACCAGAGTAATCAAGACTAAGATTCAAGAAACTTCAACAACGTGTTCATGCATGAAATGAAAGGCAAAACACATACATAATATCCACCCTCCCAACCGAAGAAAAAAAAATACAAAGAAAGAAAGGCAAGTAAACTCAATGTATCTTATATATATGCGAGAACAAGACAAGAGAGCATGTTACTATACCGAAATATATTTTTATAGGATGTTGAAAGGAGAAATCACGAGCATGTCCAAATTGCTCGTGCTCGTACCAAGAAGTACACTTGAAATCTGTGAGTTTCATGATCAGAACCATAAGCAAACTCAATATAACGATCTTGCGAAGCTCTAAGCATCATGGATAGCTGGTATCTTCTCTTTTTGTTAATTTTTGCCTTAATAGTATGAAAATACTTTTGTTGCATATACAAATATATAGAAATAAGGAACATCTATAATCCAGTGAAGTACAGTACCCTGTACTCCAAAGGGCAGCCACCATCCATTCCAGATGACAGATAGCAGAGATTAACCATACTGGGGACACTAGATGAATTCGTCTAGGTACAATTAATCTCCGAGGCCTTTCACCAGGAGAAGGCAGTGGATGCTGCTTAGCGTATTGCACACCATGCTCCATTGGATTATGGTGTATAGAAATAAGTCCAAAGTCCAACCAATTAAAAATATATATGAAGCAAAAGTATGGTATCTAACGGCTGCTTCCTTACTTTTGTCTCCGCACCTGTTATGGAACGCTTCCACAAACCCGACAGCACTATTCGAGAAAAAATGTTGGAAGAATTGCTCAACTGAAATCTGCCAGTCAAGTCATCGCAACACTTTGGAAACCATAGTAAAGCAACGCACAGTAAAGTGCTCATCTCACAAGAAAAATGATCCTCAAAAGGAGAAGACTTACTGAAAATTTTGATTCAGCAACCATCTTATAATGTTCAGGTACTGCATAGGGTCAAAACAAGGATAGAACGAACCAGAAACTCCAAATCAGAAAAATTTTGAGAGAGAATGTTTGTAGTTTCTTAAAAGAACAGAGAACAATAAGAGAGAGGGTGTGTGCCATTTCTCTAAAGCACAGAGCCGAAAAACGGGGGAAAGGCATACTGCAATCCTATGGGCAATGGAAAACATTTTCCATTCCGTCATCACTGTCACGATGAATATTCAAGAAGAATGAGTGGGACCTAATATTGGGGTCGCCTCCTGCTCTGGTAGGTCCCACTCTCTCTTCATCAGTAGCTACCATTTCATTGATGGTGATGATCCAATGACTATGACTATTACATAGTCCACAGGATTATGGTCTCTTTGTGACCAATGCTAAAAGTGAATTCCAATAAAGTAAGTTAACTCATTATTTAGAGTATACAACAGAACCAACTCACTTTTTGGAGCATCAACATCTTCTGGTTTCCAAGCCAAAGCCCCCATGGATGGCATATTTGAAGACTCCAAAGCAGGTTCTTCTTCCCTTATCACCTGAACTTCTGAAAGATTTTCATCAGGAGCTTCACTGCTATTACCATCGTTGTTTTCAAGCTTAATCGACTCTTCGAAGAGTTGGGTTTCGTTGTTACTCCTGTACCAGATGCAATTACAATGTCGAATATTGGTTTGATAAGTTTCCTCTATAAGCTCTTCGAAGATTGAAATATGAGTTGAATTTTATATAAAATCTTTTTTTTTTTTCTCTTTTTTTTTTCTTTTTTTTTTTTTGGGAGAATGAAGCTGCTACGGTGAACAAAAAAAAATTAGATGCTAATAAAAATATTGAAAACATTACTTTTTTTACAATACAATTTCGAAAGCTTAAGAGAGAGTACTGGCTGCCAGTCCAAATGTCAGCTAATAAATCAAAGATTTTTACAATGGTGACAATTTACTAAAGTAGATAACCTGTCCACAGAGTCGATCTCAGCAGCTCCAACCAGTTTAAAAGTTTTAAGTCGATCAAAAAACAGAAGTATATTATCTTGATTGCTGGATTCAGTTTTTAACTCCTGAAAGGAACACAAGCATCTTAAAATTAAAATAATAACCCCAAGGATCACTCGTTAAAACAAAATGAAAAATATTAGACAGATCATCATTGTACAAACTTTATAAAGACAACTGGTATTCCAATAGAGAAATCCACACACACACACACAAACTAGATCCACACAGGCACATGCACATGCACATGCACATGCACAGACATTTGTATACCATGCAATCATTTGGGTTTTCCCAAACTCCCCAACATCAGATGTCAATAACGGATGACAGGCGTGTGTTGTTCTTCCATTCATAGTCAGTTGACACCTCGAACCATCCCTTTTGTGTGGATGTGTGGGGTGTTTGGAGCAAAGGTGTGGGCAGCTGGCAAATTGGTCCACTAATTAAAACATACTAACCAAACCGAAAAATGTTCTCTCTTAAGAACTCATTCGGTTTCGGTCATTCCCATTAACACCAAATAAACATGAATGACTAGAAAGCCTCAGCAGAATATATTGAAGATATTCATATGCTGCTCTTCCAAGCCAATCTATATTTCCTTCTAATTGGCTTAAAATGTGCATTTGTTAAAATGTGCATTTGTCGGTTGCACAAGACAATCAAAACCCTTTATTTCTTTAAAAGGAATCACAACTTAAAACAATAGGTACCTCATATCTCTATCTCTTGATGCAAAGCCAATCCTAACCGAAAGGGATTCATCATCTCCTTCCAATTTATAACCCCATCCAAGTTTCTCTCTACACTTAAATCCAATCCGAGACTCCCACTCTCTCTTTAAGCTTTTAGTAAAGTGTATAACGGAAAGAATACAGACAGACAAGTTAATCTTCAGGGGAAGGTATAATACAATCCAATTGACTATGGAAACCCATAGTACATGGGGGCCATCACCGTTTATTAAAAAGATGGATGGTGATAGAAATATGCTTCGACCTACCAATGAATCATGCCCTCCTCTGGGGGTTCCTCTCTCTCTCTCTCCATGCCAGCCATTATTTAATTGGACAATGATGACCCGAATGAACTATGGCTTTCCATAATTTAGCATATTAACATATACTTTCTGTTCTAATGAATATGTTCTTGTTCAACAATCTGGAAGTGAAATCCTCCTGAAGCCTGTCTAATTTGGACCTACAGGCATACCTGACAATCAAGAAGGAGTTTTGCATCATCACTATGGAGTGACCATCCGTGAACAATAAGCCGATATGCCTCATCGCGCGATAAAAATGATGCAAAGAAATGCTGCAATATCAGAAAAGAAATGAGATACTTACATGACCTAGTGACTTAAACTCTGGTCAAAACTAAAACTATGGATGGTTAACTCTATTGTAAATATAGCTCAATCAATTCAAGTAGGAAGCCCTAATAAACAAGTAAATCAGCTCATTGTCACCTTTCCTGACTTAATGGCAACAAAGGTACCACGATCAAGCGAATTGGGCATGTATAATATAATCCTAAGGAAATAGGGAAATCCACAATCTATTGGGGTCACCACCCTCCAATACAATGGATGGTACTGGAAAGAGATTAGAGCCACCTTTGGGGTCATCCCCTGCTGTGCTGGGTCCAACATGCTCTCAATCGACATTTGCCATCTCATGGGATCGTGATGACCCCAGAGGACTATGGTTTTCCATCAAGATATATACTTTTCCAAAAGACATATTTATCCTGACATAAACGCAAATAAAATTTCAGCTAAAGAAAATGAAATACCTTTTTCCCTCCAGCCACAATCTCTATGGCATTAGGAAAGAATCCTGCTGTTTTTGCCTTACGAACACACGAGACATCTTGAAAAGGAATAGTTCTCTGCAGTACGAATTCATGCCATAGAGTTGCTTTAAGTACAAAAGAAGATCCATTTCTATAAAGTACTCACACTGTTCAACTTACTAAAGGATACATAGCCCAATTCGGGGGTGCTTGGCATAAAAATTAACCATACATTGGAGCACTGGGAAACAAAAAAATGAATATAAACTAAAAAAATGATGGCTAGGCTAGAAATGAGACATAATGTGGTACAATGCGAATCCCATAAGAAAATTGCACTACAATGAAATTGACTATTGAAAACAATTCTCCACTGCCCAATGAAATGATGGACACAAGAGTGTGAGAACCACTGACTTACGCTCTCTTTTTGGCCTGACTCACTGTCCATAAGCCATCATCAGATTGGATGGCAGACAACGGTTTTCCATAGCCAATTGGACTATAATAAACTTTCCTCATAGGATACTACTTGCACCTTATCTTTTATTTGTGGCATCCTTCACATAAACTAAATAGCATTAATAAATGTAGAAGCGAAGACATACCTTTGTCTCAAATCCAAAAATGTTCGAATAGAAGCAGACATGATGCACAAATAAGTACATATGACCCTGCAAACTAACAAGCCCAATCAGACCACGTAAAGGAAAACCCTGAAATACTAAGTTTTTTCATTTCATACCAAATGACCAGGTCTCTTGAAACAATCTACGAAAATTATGATCAAGGCATGTAAATGAACAACTGAAAGTGCAACAATTCATATCACAGCAAAAGGAATCATGAATTTATCATAGTTTGTAGCATCTGAGAAAACTAAATAAAACAAACTTCAGAAATGTAACACCCAATGTGATAATCATGTAACTCAAGTAACAGTTGAGCCAAGTAAAACGAAACAATGTTCACCTGGAGAAGAATATTCTCTTGGAAGGCACAGTTGAAATCCTGAACAAGAACCTACATGCAAACCAAAACCATTGAGTTGAACTTTATTATTATCTTGTATGAAACATTTCATCACTTTATATAATTATTTTATATACATAAAAATGTTGCTCCACAAGAAAACATGGAAGTAGTAGTTTAAGTTCATTCTATAGAACCATTTATTTGTGTATCATGACTAAGGTGTTCACATTCATTTGTTTATTGAATGCCCCCATTAAATAGCTTACTTTCCTGACAAAGTTGATAACTACCATACTAAAAGGCCTCCCCGCTTAATAAATAGGTTACGCAAAAATTTAAAAAACGCTTCAAAAAAAAATGGATCTCTTCACATTTGAACCATTATCATGTGAATAGCCACCAAAAGCAACCACAAATCTATTTGGGATTCTTTATAAAGATAGAAAAGGAAAATTCCATAACTTCAAGAAAATAATCATTTTTACCAAAAAACCTTTTGATTTCAGAAAAGCTGACGAATGCTTACCAAAAATAAAAAGAAATAAATATCAGAAGAACTTACTTCTTCAGCAGGAAGATGAAAAAGGAGCCTGTATTCTTCACTTCTTGCTGATGATGCCTGTGACAAAAAGATGCTTAGATGATGAAACCAGAACAAACAGAGTTGAAACAATATAAGATAATGAATGGATCTTCACAGGTAAGAATGTAAACAAGAATGCAAAAATTCGGAAAATACCAACTTCAACACGACCAGATACCAAAATTGAAATATAAGCATTATAAAGCTCTTGTCAAATTGCAATGACAAGCATAAAAAGGAGAATTAAGCCATATCTGTATCTATTTAAGAAGCATAGAAGACATAACTTATCTGACTTCCTACACTAATGTATCGCAAGAAAAGGAAGACTAAATTCAAATATCGCTGTGGAACCAATAACTACATTCATTTTAGAGCCTCTTTCCCAAGTACAAATGTAACTGGAGCCGGATCTCCAAATGGTCAGCTAACTGTTCGATTTTCTAAGACTCAGATGACACGGCTCACATAACTCCTACACCAAAAGTAATATATTTCACGGATCATGTTGCCCACATTACAGATAACTTTTTCATGCCTTCCCACCATGCGACTTCTTTCAGTAACATGAAATCTTGCTTTAAAATCATGTAACACCCAAGTGGGCTAAATGAAAAAAAAAAAAAAGACAAAAAGGCTAAGTCAGTTTATTTGGGCCCAGCAGGACAAACTTCAAATGTTTGAACCCTTGAGAGATCCCTCATCTAAACTGACATGTCTACCACCAATGGGACGCCTAAAGGGCCAAGAAAATTTGAAAAGTGGATTGGATGGGATTCAAACTTGAGTAATACTAACTGGTAATGTATATACACTACCCATTTTCAAGAGATACCGGCCCGAATATCTTACTTGGAACAATTCAACAAAAGAAAAGGGCTTACATACAATTCATTCAAGCCCGTTCTTGAAGTCACTTTATCTGATCAAAGAATTGTTGTGGATGTCACTTTATTTGATCAATAAATTCTTGATCATATAGTTCTACAAGAAAATGGCCATTATAATTGAAGAATTCGAATCCCGATTGTAAACAAAGATAAACCTTGAATGAAATCTTTAGTTTTTAATGAAAGAGAGAACCCAATTACTCACGTGATATAAATTCCTATCTTGCAAGTTTATCCTAAAGTTTAGCATCATTCATTCAGTGAGGCTATCAGCATGTTAAATTTCCAATTCTGCACAGTTTCAAGCAAATGAATTCAGCATATGAAAACCAACAAGGTCTCTCTCTCTAGAAAACCCAGAGCAGAAAAAGTGAACTAAAAATTACCTGGAGTTCGGCTTCTTTGCGGTCTTGAACAGATTTGTCAGTTGAGTCTCGGAGATCTTCATGGTCCTGAGAACTCACAGAAGCCCTAGATGACTCTGACACATTGTCTGGTAATTCTGCTGCAGATTCTGAAGCTCCAGGTTCCATGAGGAGAGAGAAAAGTTTTTGTTCACTTTTGTTAAGGTATTGTAGAGAGAGAGAGGGAGGAGAGGGGTTTTATGACCGTCAACTTTTTTATTGTTTGAGTGAGAGAGCAGTTTTTATTCTTTTTTTTGTGCGAGGCTGTGTTTAAAGATTGCACCTTATATAAACTTTTTCCTTGTTTAAATGCTAGAGAATTGGAATGGAGACGAATCGTTCAAGACCGTTAGTTGAGAGAAAGCGGGGATGGTAGACGTTAGAGAGAGAGAGAGAGGGGTGTGTAGTGTTAGAGAGAGAGAGGGGAAGGTAGATGTTAGACAGAGGGTGAGGGGTGTGTAGATGTTAGAGAGAGAGGGGTGTGTAGATGTTAGAGAGAGAGAGGGGAAGGTAGATGTTAGACAGAGAGTGAGGGGTGTGTAGATGTTAGAGAGAGAGAGGGGTGTGTAGATGTTAGAGAGAGAGAGGGGAAGGTAGATGTTAGATAGAGAGTGAGGGGTGTGTAGATGTTAGAGAGAGAGAGGGGTGTGTAGATGTTAAAGAGAAGAATGTTAGAGAGAGAGAGAGGGGTGTGTAGATGTTAGAGAGAAGAATGTTAGAGAGAGAGAGAGGTGTGTGTAGATGTTAGTACGTTGAGAGAGAAGAATGTCCACTTTTGAGAGAAAGTTTTAAAGTTGCAACTTTAAAATGTAGAATTACATTCGCCTCTCAAAAATCCATCTGCAAAGGCTTTTTGTTAATGTTAAAAACCCCTTTAATTGATTTCTCATCGAGATTAATGAATGTAAAAAAATTAAAAATTAAGTTCCCTAATAGGGCATCTTGCCACATATTATCTAGACTAGCCATTTTCAATACTTTCTTATGTTTATAAATCTATCTTATTTTAATTATTTTTTAGAATTAGATATAAAAATATATTTTTGAATAATTTTTAAAAAAAATTACACCAAAATTATATATTATGAAAAAGTTTCGAGGGGCGCTTTAATTGGATTGTTTATGGCTGCAACCTTATTGACCCCCAATTTTGAGAGATAAAACAATAAAAAGGCACCTCATTTTTTGGGGAATGTCAAAATTATAGAGCCCCAAAGATTAGCATGTCTATTTACTCACCCTGGTAAAGTAAAACTCCTTTTAGAATTAATTTTAAAAATAAAGTTTATATAAGGTGTCAACTTTATAATGTACAAATAAGGTACACCAAAAAATCTACTAGAGATGGTTTTTTCTATGTTGTAAAACTCTCAAATCGATAATCTCAGCCTCGAGATTAATAGATATGAAAAGAAAAAAAGATTTTTAATCCCAAAAATAATTCGTCTTCTAATATATTATCTAGAGCATCCATTTTTAATATTTTAAAGTGTTAATAGATCTGCTTGATCGTGACCATTTTTTGAACTTCATATTTCATAATTGGGAACATCAATAAATTTTCATATCTCATCACAAAACTTTGCACCGAAATTGAATTTTCGGCATAATTTTGAGGTACACCTTACTTCAATAGTATAAGGTTGACACCTCATACAAACCTCACCCTTAATTTTAGAACCTCGAATTTGTGGATATAGTCTCTTCAACGTATAGATTAACTTCCATAAAAAAAATTAGTTGTACCTCCATGCATTTGGAAAATAATATCTCAAGATTGAATAGGGACCATCTAAGTTTTAGATGATTGGATCTAAGGGCTAGAAAACTTTGATTTCAATTTTTTTTAAAAATAATCATCTAGTAATTCTTAAATGATTTCTAAAATTTCAGATTGAAAAAATCTCCCAAGCAGATAATCTAACCAATATAATAGAAGTAAACTATGCTTATGAAATAGTATATGTGCTTACCGTTCACGCTAATTTATAGGCTCGTCTGCCAATATTTTTTAAACCATATCACTAGCCGCCAATATATATATATATATATATATATATATAATTTTATTTTTGCATAAACACCCCAAGTAAAAAAATAACTTCTTGAGGAAAATATCCCTCTCTAAATGCACATTTTTATCTAATTTTTTTGTCCATGTTGAAGTTGGACTTTGTCCTTATTGCAGTTCATCACGAAACCGATTTCAATAGGGACAAGATAGAGAGAGTTGCCTCCTCTATATATATATATATATATATATATATATATATAAAAGTGAGTGATGCGATTTAAAACGTATTTGGCGGGGGGCAATATTACCTAGAGAGTTCAATCTAGGGGTCTTGTATTTTCCCTATGTGGTTCTTATTATTTTCCATACAAAATTTATAGGTTCACTTTACTTCTTTAGGATAAGGAGGGAGCCTTGTACAAACCTTGGTGATATAAAAAGGTAAACCTCAAACATACGGTAGAAAATATTGGAAAACCTTCCAATTAATCATTTCGTCTTTTAAGAAGAAGGTTTAAAAAATAAAAAATATTAAAAAACCTTTCAATTAATCATTTCATCTTCTAAAAAAAAGGTTTAAAAGTTAAGTGATCCAATAGGCATCGGATATAATTCAGACTGTCCAAAATGCCCCGCATGTGCATAACCCAACATGTGCAAGGCGGCTTTTTTTTCCCTTTATATAGCTTCACGTCTTTTAGATTTTCCAATGTGGGATAATTATCCCAAGTCTTCATGGCACACAATAGTCATCTCTCACTGATAAATAAAAATCAATAGTTTCGATGTCGTTTCATGCCCCTTTGTCTCTCTCATTAATCGTCAGTATACTCCAGTTTCCAAACTCCCATCTTTCTCTCTCTCTTCAACATTCATCCTCCCCAATATATCCATCTCTCTCTTCAATATTCAGATCTCTTTCTTTCTCATCAATACTCATCTCTTACCTCTATCTTACATTGCAATCAACACTCTCTTTTCTCCCCTTTCTGCTCCTCTCTTTCTCTCTCTTCTCAACTCTCTCTAACAAAACTCCTGTAACCTCCCCTTTTTCTCTTCATAAATTTGCATTCCATACATTACATATTTCACCGTCCAAAAATAACATCTCTCAAAAACCCAACCCAAACAAAAGCTGGAAAAATTGATAAAATTGATCGTATCAGAAGCCCTGCCTTCAAATCCAGAGACTCTCAAGAGATTACTCTCCGTCTCTTTGTAGTAATTTACATGAAGATTGATTGATCTTTTTTTATTTTTCTTTTTCCTGTTTTCACTTCTCTTTTTCCTTAGCATTCGTCCCTCTATCTCTCTCTTTTCGTAGCTATTTAGGCCACAAAGTGGCTATTTTGATATATTTATTTTTTTATTTTTTCGTATATATATATATATATATATATATATATATATTAATATCATAATATTAAAATTACAAGGGATTTTATTTTTGTTTTTAATCATATAATATGAAAGTGTTTTTTAATAAATTTTTTAATCATATTTCTTGTATACAGACATCCAAATAAAAAATAGTGTCTCAGTATGCATATATTTTAACAAAGTAACAAAAGTATATAAATACATAATGCATCACTCCTAATTTATTTTAGAAACTAACAAAGCACTTTTTGTAAATATTTATAGTGATTTATTTTTTTTAAAAAATTGAGATAAAATTTACCGATTCAATCGATTTTCCAATTCAATACAAGTATAGGTATTCGGTACGCCCAAGTTTCTTGAAAATTATTGAAAAAATCGTATTTTTGATAAATTTTTCTAAAAATGCGTTGGAACTTTTTTTCAAAATAATAGGCAGCAAATGCCCATCTCAAACTGAGGTCCAAGTATCCCCCTTGTCGCCTGTCCAACCCAACCGCAGGTGATAAAAGAAATCGGGCTTCAAGGTTTTATTCTTCCTGAAAAGTTCGATGTGGGATAATTTCAAACTTGTTACCTCCTTATGCAAACTTAACTCTCGCATTATTAACTCCTTGTGCGTTGTAACTCCTCTTGCAAACTTATTAACTCCTCGCCTTCTACAAACTTTTTAGCTCCACCCCCGCCGCTACCCATGACCACCCAGAATACCTTAGCGTCTCTCTCTATATATAGTTATCTATTATAAAATTTTAATTATAGGAATATGATTGCATTAAAATTAAATTCATATTATTATATTGAATAAATATAATTATATAAAATTTACTAATTTATTTAGTATAATGATGTTAAAATTGTTATTACTATATTAAATTTTTTATTGTTATAAATACATTAAAACAACGCATAAGTTAATATATTAAACTGATATGTTATTTGACAAATTATTATTGTTATATAGATTATGTTATTTCATATTTAGTCTAGATTGTATTTTTAAATAATATCTTTTAATTTTTATAAATATTAACAAATAATTTATTGTAAATTTGATATTATTACAATAACTCATTTTATATAGCAATAAAAATTTGATATATTTTTAATTATATTAAATTGTTGTATATAAAATCTTGAATCTTGTTTATTATAATGAATAATTATACATTGATAACCAAATATTGTAATTTATTCACTAATTATATATATAGACAAGAAAACAACATCTTGGTATTCACTTATTTTTACAAAGTAACTAAAGCACATAATGCATCACTCCTAATTTATTTTATAAATTAAAAGAACACTATGTTTAAAGATTTATAGTGATTTTTTGAAAAAAAATTAAGACAAAAATTGCCAATTCTCCAATCCAATTAACCAATTCTCCGATTTGACACAAGCATAGGTGTGACCGATTTGAATCACCGATTTGTTTTTTAAAACCTTGGTATTTTGTACAATATTTTTAAGTATTTATTGATCGGATCAATCTAAACTATTTTTAAAATTTTAAAGTTCATATTTAGAGAGAACAAGCCATTGTGAATGGCCAATGTTTTGATAGAACTGCAACTCTATCAAAATAAATAAAGCCTCACCTCAAAACTCACTTAAACTTGTAGTTGTGACATTGAAAATTATTTAAGGCGACCATCTCAACTTTGACCATTGTAGTTGTAGAAAAAAGTTAAGATTTCCCTGTGAATAATATATATTGTAACATATTAACTAGACCCCCCAATTTTAGTACTAAAAACAAGTGTTCATATATCCACAAGATTTTTACCCCTTTTTGAGCCACAAATTTCATAATTAATGGTAGAAATTGATTTTTTTAGCCATCATAAAGATTTTTCATGCCCAAAGTATTATTTGGATAGAGGATTTGTGGTGAGGCTTTACATTATTTAACATGGCGTATGCCTTATATAAACTGCACTACAATCTGGAAAATGATTATACAGGGTTACAACCTCATCAAAATAAGTAAGGCCTCATCTCAAAACTCAATGGAAATTGTAGTTACGGCATTAGAAAGCCTTTAAATTGATCGTATCGGCCTTGACTATTATGGTTGTGAAAAAAATATAATTTCAAGCTCTAAAAAGAGTGTATATTAAAATATATTATCTAGTTCGTACTAAAAATAAATGTTCATAAATCTACAAGATCTCTACTATTTTTTCAGCTTTAAATTTCATAGTTAGTATTGGAAAATATGATCGTAGAGAATCATGATGATTTTTTATGCCCAAAGTGCTATGTGGACACTAGGATCCGAGGTGATGCTTTACCTTATAAGTGTGTATACTGTGCTCCTTCAGAACATACCATACACTTACTCCTTTGGGCAAAACACTAATATGCAAGATTTTTTTGATTGAAAGTTTCAAGATCCATCTAATTATAAGTAGATGATTATCTTGAAAGGAAAAAATAGATTTGGGGTTTATACACATCTAAGATCATTCCCTCTATAAATGGAGATGGTTTTGGTGGATGATATTATTAATTTTTTGGGAAAATATCTATTTATTTTATATTTTTAACTTCTATATCTCATGAGACCAAAAAATTTAAAATATTTTTGGTAAGTAAAAAGTCTCAATTTTTTCTATCTTACCGTCCCCTGGACCCATTGACTATAAATTTTTGACTTAAACAAACACTAAAATGATGCCCTATTCAAACTCCATCTTTCTCTTTGCTTATCGGTGAGTTTACCGGTCAAGGGGTTTAGCTTGAGCTTGAACACGAGGACACTTTCTTATGTGTGAGAGATAGCTGGTGTTTTAGAGAGAGAGATGAAGTTTGGGTTTTAGAGAGAGATGAAGTTTTAGAGAGAGAAAGATAGAGTTTGAGTTTTAGAGAGAGAGTTGGAGTTTTGAGTGAAAGAGAGATAATGATATGAGAGAGAAATGGAGTTTGGGTTTTAAACTGAGAGTTTTGACCTATAGACATATGAGAGAGATAGTCATTTCATAAATTGTTGAAATCAATAATAAATGGTCAAAAGGTTGGAAGTTAAAAAAAAAAGAGGTCATTTGATTACGATTAATATTTTTAATTATTAAATGTGATGAGTTATAGAAGTTAAAAAAAAAAGATAATAAATTGTTTTGCCTATTGGTAAATAAAGTACGAGAGAAACATTTTTTTTATTTAAAGTGATTTGTCGGGATCACATTCCCGAAATTAAAAAGATAAGCGTATTTGAAAACAGAAAATTAGGAAGTCGATAAATAAAAGGAAAATAGAAGTAAATGTACGGTTCGTCTTCTCACCTTCATTCATCTTCCCACCTTTATTCATAAAAAAAGCAAAAAAAATAAAAAATACAAATTTCGTGGAAAACACAATTTAAAAAAAACAAAAAAAGAAAAACAAAAAAAAAGAGGAAGTTTTGCCCGCGTGAAAACCCGTGAAAAAAGCCCTACTTCCTTTCCTCATCGCTGCTGCTCCACCTCTGCTCGCGCAGGTACTCTCTCATACCTCTCTCTCTCCTATGTTCTCTCTCATCCCCGAGCTTCTCTATCTCTTTAGGACTCTCACACCTTTGCACTCTCTCTCTAGAGCTCTCACACACCCCTGCACTCTCTTTCTGTGCACTAGGGCTTTCACATCTCTGCTCTCTCTCTAGAGCTCTCATACCCCTGCACTCTCTCTCTGTGCAAATCCCTTTACCTCGAATTTGGGTTGTAGCTCTCATCTGAAGCCATCTGAAGCCATCAGCTATCAGTCCTCACTCTTCAAGCTCTTGACGCTCTTTCAAGTATGCTATTGGTTTTTTTTAATTTTTCTCATCAATCCAAATCATTGATGGGCTGTTGCAGAAGATTTTTTATATCATTTTTTTCTTTTTTGGGGGTACATTATCTGTAAATTATGTATTTTTGGGTTTTTGGTTTCTTTTTCACCTGTTTTGGTTTCTTGTCAGTTTGGTTTCTCTCTCATGTGTCCTTGTTTCTTTGTGGTGATCTGACATTTCATGCTCTCTCTGTGATGCTTTGATTTTTCATGTAGCATCAGTGGCTCTGTAAATCTCTGCGATCGCCATATTTTGGCCATCTGGTAAGGCCTTTAAGCTTTTTTATTGTTCATTTCCGTTTATTCATGCAAGATCTCTGATCAAATGCGCTATAAACCTAGAAAAGTATCTGAACATTGATGTTATTTGATCGAATGTGATTGACAGTATAGTAATCAATGAAGCTTTAGATTAATGGATTGATTGTTTATGACTAGTTGCTATAATGGACTTATTCATTGGCCTTTTCATTAGAATGTTAAAATCAGCGAAAGTTGCTTGTGTCTCATGCTTGGTGGAAAGGATCTTTTAGTCTCCATGCCATATGCATACTTGTGTCATATAGATAATGCTCCATCTCTCTGTTTTATTTTTTGTAGTCTCACTGTTTGTTTTTGCTGGATAAAAGAACATGGTTTGTATATTTCGTTCCTTTGTTAAAACTACTTGATTGAACTCTGATTCTTATTATCATTTATTTATTCGAGGGAATTGGGTTGGGGAATCAACAGGGAATGCAGTCTATTCGGTCCACTGTGAGAATCTAGTGGGGGAAAGCATGAAAGGGCATTGTATGCTGCATTATGCTTGAAGATCTTGTTGTAGAATTAGAGGGATCTAGGTGGCAGGTGATGGGGGTGATCGTTAAAGACTTTGAACAAGCAATAAATAACAGATCCGAGAGTTGTCATGAAACCGAGTCTAATTAAGTGGCCCTTGTGGTGGTGAGATTTTTAAGGAGTAAGGGTAGGTATGGTTAAGTAGTTCTTCCTTCTTCCTTCTTAGGAATGCAGCTTGGAGCATTATTGTGGTATCAAAATTGCTATTGTTAGAAGGAACTGCTTGCTCTTCCAGTAGGTTTGCAGTGGAATTCAGAACTTGAGGGTAAGAAGCAAGTTGCTGGGAACGTTATATGATCCGAGTAACAATTTTATTCATTGACAATGGATTCTCTTAGGAGTCAATGGAAGTTCTCAAGGGGTCGTCATAGGGGTATTATTATTATTATTGTTGTTGTTGTTGTTGTTGCATGGGTTTTGGATTCGTTTTTTAGATTATGGCGGGATTGATTGTATTGTTGTTGTTGTTGTTATTATTTGCTATGCAAGTAGGGGTTTTGGATTCGTTTTTTAGATTATGGTGGGCTTGATTGTAACTGATGTTAATGGCTGAATAGGTTGCTTAAGTGAATAGTCAATTAGATGCTTTGAATGCATAAATGAAGAAATCAGATTGTTTTTAGGGAAATTATGAAAACATATGTGTATACTTGGGTAATGAATAATGTGAAAGTTATTTTTTAGATAATTGAGGGCTTGATTATAATTGATGTTAATGGCTGCATAGGTTGCTGAAATGAATAGTTAATTAGATGCTTTGAATGCATAAATGAAGAAATCAGATTGTTTTTGGGGAAATTGTAAAAATATATGTGTATACTTGAGTAATGAATAATGTGTTATTCGTTTTTTAGAACTTCCTAAACTTCCAGCACGTTATCAAACACATGTATTTAGAACTTCTTTAACATTCTAGCCGGCTATCAAACACAAAAACCTAAAACTTCTTACAATAACTTCTTTCTTCCCAGTAAAGAAGAACTTCCAATTTCCAGGGAACATTTACCTTCTAGTTATCAAACAGGCCCCTAGAGTAAGTTTTGTGTGAGGGAGTAACTAGATACTATACAGGCTGGAGTAGGAAGTTTTTTGGCTTACATTCCCTCTCTCACCTCTTTGCAAGTTGAAATCCCTCTCCCCCCTCTCTCTCTCTCTTTCGCGCGAGCGCCACTTTCCCTCTCCTCACATCTCTGCACATTGGGAGCAAGCAGAAGGCCGACCTCTACCCTTCTCCTCTCCAAAGAAATCAAGGTCGAGGAGCTCACTCCAAGACTCACCAAGCCCAAAGGAAGTACAGGGCCTCACTCGCCTGGATCTAGCTCATAGAGGTTCGTTCCCTCTCTCTAGCACCATACAAGCTTCCTCCCTCCCTCCCTCCCTCTCTCTCTCTCTAGCCTCATACTCACTTTGTGCGTCTCTCTCTCTCTCTCTCTCCCCCCCCATTGTTGTGCCTGCGTACTTTTACCCTCAGTAAATGCCCTCCAGTAAATGCAAAGTGCTGCATGTGCTCTCTCTCTCTATCTCTCTCTCTCTCTCTCTCTCCTCTTATTGGTGTCCTTAGTATAGCTATTGTGGGCAATTTCATCGTCTTAAGTTCTCAATTGAAAGTTTCGGTGCATCAATGAATTATTGGACATGGAATTATATAACCTCGATTCTCCATCGTTCCTCTCTTTTCTATTACTGGTTAAGTTTATTGGTTACTGTGGATGGGCATTTCTCATTTGTATAAGGATGGGTCTTTTCTCTCTCTTTTTCTTTTACTTAATTATTTAGGTAATAAATGTTTATTGTTTTACTGATATATTAATGAGTAAATCATTAGCTGGTATGGAGACACTGTTCTATAAACCTTGATTCTTGAAGGGTTATTTCCTTTGCTGTATATGTATTTCCATGGTTCCACTTGTTTACTGGTTTAATTATGTTGCTTGTATTGGTGGCCTTCTAGTATGCAGTACTTTGATTCTGCTACGTTCTTGTCACTTTTTTTTTTTTTTTTCCCCTCAACCTGTATATAATTTTCTTTGCTTTTAATTACATAAATTGGAATTGATAATGCGAACGTTTTTATGCTTATTATGTCCCAATTCAACACGTCCTTTGATCTAAAATTAGAGGTTTCACATGCTCTAAAGCATTGGCACTTATGGTGTGGATTGCGACTGCCTATGCTAGTAGATGTTGCAACTGATTTCTCTTATTGATCTTGCTATGTTCTTATATGCCATAGCTTGTAGATAAGAGTTTGTGAAAGACCACAACCATGTACTCACAATACCGACTAAACTAGATTCATTTGGTCCCATCAGAAGATATCAGATGCAGTAAAAAAGGTGATTGATACAATGGGGGCTTCTACGGTTAAGTCAAGAGTTATTATCGATTACATTTACGAGGAGGCTGGTAGGGCAGAAAATGTACCGTCCATTGATAAGGACATTGAAGATCACATTGATAGAAAAAATGTAAGCTAAAAGAAAATGATGCAAACCATGTTACAAAATGGCTGCAAGCAAGGAAGGATTTGAATCCAACCTTTTTTTAATATAGTGCGTCTTGATGATGTGGGGAGGCTCATTGGTGTCCTTTGGGTAGTTCCAAGTTTTATAATATAATACCAGTTCTTCCACAGCGTGGTAACATTTGACAACACCACATACCCAACTAATGCATTTAGCATGCCATTCCTAAGAGTGAGCCATCATAATTACAAAATTTTCCTTAGATACACACTCATATTAATGAAATCATAGTCATTTACATGGTTGTTTGAAAGTTGACTAGAAGCAATGGTAAGAAAGCAGCCAGACATGATTATTACTGATCAAGATTTGGCTATAACTGTTGCGGTCAAGAAGGTCTCCCCAGGGAGTAATCATCATTTTTGTAAGTGGCATATAATTGGAAAGACCAAAACAAAGTTAGCTCATGTTGCTCGAGCACACCCAATTGACTTATTTTAAACAAATTGGAAGGCTATGATTGAGAAATTTGATCTTGGATGTGAAACGTGGCTCCAATGGTTATACGGTAATCACACTCAATGGGCTGATGCATACATTGCTGATATGTTCATCGCAGGGATGACAACCACACAACGGAGTGAGAGGTTTTAATTGTGACCTCAAGGCATACGTCTTTCCAGTAACTGATCTACCATAACTCTTGAATGCAAGCCCAAAGTAACAGGGCGTGAAGTTCTTGAAAGAAAAAGAGGCTGACACTGAGCATATCACATCCATATCTGTGCTGTGCATGCCCCCTTTAGTATTGAGTGACACATCAAAGATTTACACTAAAAAGGTTTTCAAAAAGTTTCAAAAGGAGTTAGTAGATTTTGTGGATTGCTGGATCAAATTATCTAAGGACAGTGGGGAAGTTGCCAAATAAAATATGGAACATTTTCAAGGAGAGTCAGTCCATCGTATTGTTATATACATCGAGTCAGAAACCAAAGCTGCATGGACATGTCACCTGTACAAACTTGTTAGCATCCCTTGTTCACATATCCTCAAGATATTCAACATGGTTTTAGGTGATGCATACTTTAGGTACAACTTTAACATAATTTCCAAGTAATGGATATTTTAGGTGCAACTTGACATTTTATTAGTATATTTAAGCAATGTTATTGATTCATTTTGTTTTTTTAATTTTTTGTTATTCTTCCACATCTCTTAGCATATTCAATTCCAAAAACACATAAATCCACTATTGTGTGTATTATGGTGTGTGTACAGTAGAATATATTTATTTTGACTTTCATATATTATTAATATTATGTATTTCATGCATGATATACTTCTTTCGTAAAATCTCTTGAATTATATTGATTTTCTCCATCTTATACTAAAATATCCCTCTATGCAAAAAAATAGGATTTGTTTTTTTAAACTAGAAATATGTCTCACACCATACCCTAAACTGCATCCTACAACCTTTCTAGAGATGGGCCTCCCTTTATTATTGTGTCCACCCCTTTACTATGGCTTAATAATGTACTAATAGTAATATGTGTGTGTGAGTATATGCGTGCATGCTAGTGTGTGTACAACTTTGCATTTTGATGTTCAAACTCCTCTCTTTAACCAACCATAACAATATTAGTTCAACCCCCTAAAGAAAATGACTAACCCAAAAATTCAATAACATAGTCAATGCCTTAATTACCTAACATATTTGAGATTAACCCAATTCAAAAGAATCACAATCTAGTTTTCAAAAAATTTCAGTGAGAGAGAGAGAGAGAGAGAGAGAGAGAGAGAGAGAGCACCTTAATGAGTGCAAACGAAGAGAGAATGAGTACCATATACAAAGTTTTGGAAAACTTTTTAGAAAATAACTTTGCTGCAAAGAGACGGAGACACAACAGGGAACCAAAAAACCGGGGCAAAAGAGAGAAAATTAAAAAAAGGGTTACTATCTTTATAGGTTTAAGGGCAGAGGGAGATTATATGTTTAGAGAGAGAAGGGGAATCCTATTGGAAGTGTGGATGCACTATGATGAAACTTATCTGAAGAGATCCTTCAAATTTAGGATTCTTCCTATATTTTATGTATGAATAATCTCTCTATTTCTCTCTTCTTCCTAAAGTTAATACATTAACCTTCCTAAAGTTCACATATGAGAATCTCTCTCTCTTTCATTAGTTTCATATTTTACCTAAATTCTCAATAATCTCTCCCTTAATTTTCTCTCCACGTTTCTTTTCCCCTATAGATGGAGAGAAACCTATCTTAAAATTGAGAATTCACATTAATTTCTCTCCTTTTATTTTTTATCCATTTATCTCTCTAAAGATGGAAAAAAAACTATTCTAACACAAATTTTTTCTTCACATCTTCCCCACTTTATCTCTACCTCCAAAATGGGGAGAAACCTATCCTAAAATTTCTTTTATATCTATCTTTAAAAGTGGGGAGAAAACTTTTCTAAATTACTAATTTTTTCTCCACATTTTCCTCTCTTTCTATCTATAAAGATGGGGAGAAACTTATCCTAAAATTTGTAATACATATCATCCAATGAGAGAGATTAGGTGCTCTAAACTTTTTTATTTATAGGTCATGTCCCTTACATCCACTCGAGTGATATGATCCCCTTTTATTTTTATAACATAACATGTGTCACCCCTCAACTGTGGCTTAATACTATAATTTAGATAGATATGTGAAAGTTTGTGTAGAAAAGAGGGATTACATCTGAGGAGAAAGTCGATTTCAAATTGAAGCTCCGAGAGATCCATTACCATTGAGGTAGTCTTAATTTTTTTTTGACCAAAAGGTAGCCATAATTTTTTACTTCAGAGAATACTGCTTTCTTGAATTCACAAGAATACAATCAAGAATTTTCCAAAGTCATAATTGTGATGATCAATGTTATATTTTACATCCAAATCCATATTTAAGATGAATTTAACCATATTTAAGAATGAATTTAAGATGGATTTTTGGTTAGGGACTTCATTTGAGTATAATTGCATTTGCAGACTAAAATTCCCATTGCGCCACCCTCTATCTATGGAAACTTTTATTTCTTTTGACTCGTTGCCTCTCTATTTCAAGTCTTGACACTTTCCACTCTCCCTAAAGTAGCTTTTCCGATATTTATGGGTCTTTGGTAGTTAAGGGTCAGCAAATTAATGTGAGTACAACAATTATTAGGAAATAAGGATTTCAACCTACAACATTATCCACTTGGAATGAATATATTTGGGGAAACTTAGTTTGGCTTCGATAGGCTATAAGGTGAAGGAAAGTAGACTTAGGTGGGCATATGCAGTGTAGACCTAATGCAACACTGGTTAGGAGGTTCAAGTGGAAGGCTCTAAAAGGGCAAGGGGAAAGCCCAATAGGATATGGATGGAAGTAGTAAGAAAGGATGTGGGGACTTTTGGTCTTACTTGGCCGTTGATAGAGCAGAATGGAGGAACGTGATTCGTGTAGCCGATCTCAAATAATTGATATAAGTTGCTGATGATGATGAAGGATTTGAACCTACGATCAGTTAACAGCTGACCCCAGGGTTCTATTGAAATCATTCCATTCCGATTCCCTCTGGTTCAAGCACCGTCAGTCCCAATTAGGATCTGATGAATGGATCGATTCATCTCTCTGTTTTCTTTGAAGAGGTTGGGGGGGAGGGTACAATAGGATCTGGCTTAGAAATGAACTAGAAAGGAGTTGGATGAGGAGGGAGAAGACAAGAGTGAAACCAAACCATGATGTTTCAGGTAATGCCCCAAAAATGTCTTAGTGGTTATTCTCTTTCTCTCTCTGTTTGTGTGTCACTGAAATTCTCCATTCTTCAATTGACATCTCTCACTTTTTACTTAGTTTCTCTGATTTTCAATCAGAGTTTCTCTCAGTATACTACCATTTCTGTGATCAATGATTTCATGAGCTTTTGTGTATCCTTGATTGGTTCATTATCATTTTAAAAACTCGTGCTTTTGTCCTCCCCAGTAATTAGCTATATATTTCTTTTGTGACTGTGCTCGGGTTTGTGTTGGTTGTTGTTCCCAATAGGTTTGTATATTTAATTTTGTTTTCTCTTGAAAACTACTAATTTGCAATCTCCTTTTTGTAGTTATTTCTTGGACTGAGACAAGATACCAAAAGTTATTTTCTTTCCACACAATTTGAAGAGCAAAGAGCTGGCAAATGGGCGACTCTTCTGACTGCGACTTTCTCTTCTGCAGTTTTTGTGGAACGTTTCTTTCATTTGACTCACCTCTTTATGCTTCATGCCCACTTTGCAAGAGTAAATTTGATGCAAAGCGTATGCATTCTCTTCACAATATTCAATTCATTTCTTGTGTTGTACAAGCTTCTAAAATAGAGTTTTGATTAGCTATTTATTTTATGAAATCTTATTTCATGAAACCTTTCAAATCAATTTCCTTCTCGAAAATTAGAGTCTAATGTTCCCTATGATTCTTTTTTCTGTTAATCTGAAGAATACAATGTCTTTCTTGATATGTGGTTGTGGTTTTTCTTCTATGGATCATGATTCTTAAAGTTTCAGGATTTTCTTAGTTAATTTCCGAAGTATATTAATTTCATATTGGCTTCTCTAATGTCGCCTCCAACCAAATCCAGAACTTGCAGGAAGAGAGATATGCTACACTATCACTGCTGAGGTAGGCTACTCTGTAGCCTCTTTCTTATTCATCTTATGCTTTGTTTATGGAAGACTCAAATTGCATGAAACCAATTTATTGGATTGCTGTTTCTTCAATATGATTCATAACCAGTGGTCAAAGAGTCGCCGAGTTGACCTGGACTCGTCCTCAGTAGGGTGCTGAGGTGAGTTCTAGTGTATAAACTCGGGTTTATAAAACTTTTATTATATCTATATAATTTTTGTTACTAGAACACTTATGAATGACTTAACAAGTATATTTCCATATGTTTTTTTTATGTTGATTTGTGAATTTTTTATTATTTGCTTTACTTTTATATTTCTCCCTTTTGTTGGATTTTCCTGAATTGTTTCAATCTACAAGATATTCTCTCTTCTATTTACTTTTTTCTATCTCTAAGACTTTGATGCTTTTTATAAGTCCTTTTTCTTTTTTTTGGTTCCTTTATAAAAACAATTATACTTTATTTAGCACATTTTAGCCATTTTTCGGATCGTACATGACTTAGGCGAGTCCACTTGGACGACCCAAGGGCCCAGTCTGGACTCTGGAGCCCAAGTTGAGTTTTAGACATTCTTTGTAGCTAACACCATGAGTTTATCAGGTGCTTTCCCTTTCCCTTGTGCCTGTTGCATAACTTCGAACTTGATTAGTGACATGCAAATCCTACCATGTAACAGAAAGTGCTCATGTTACTATGAAGAAAAAAGATGTTTTGTGAAATGTAACTCTATACAAGTACATTATGTTAGTAAGTTGTATGATCGCAAGGAATGAATGTCTGCAGCCCTGTAACTGACACTGTTTAGTTTGTTTCTCCATAGTATTCTGGGCTATCTTTCAGGTCAATGATTAAATCAAGTTAATCAACATTATTAAGAATGTAATGCTAGAGAATTCATTTAGGATAAATTCTGTTATCAAGAGATTTGATAGTTCCTACTGTTTTTCTGATTGGATTAAAGTGAAATTCTATAATGTATCAAGACATTCTATTAGTAAGTCTTTTTGGGCCCATTCATCAGATTCTAATTTTCTCAATCAATATGAGTGGATATGCAGAAATCTTTCTCACTATTATAGTGGATCCTCCAGACAGTTTATGACAAATAAAGTACATGCTTCAACTCTCTTGTGCTAGAACTTGGCTTGTAAACATAAAAGTACGGCACGTGCAATTTTGAAAAGAATAGGTTCAAAATCCTTGGAAGAATTCCTTAGAGAGGAAAAGGAAATTCTTCCCTGGAATTTTTCAAAACCCATTTACGTAGTGGATGGGTTTGGTACTTCGGAATTATCGATACTCGTAGTCACTCATGATTAATCATGGGAACATGTAAAATGCAAGTAAAAAAAGATTAATAAGCGGTCATTACATGAATTCATCTAAATATATTTCTCTAAATATACAGAAAAACAAGGCTCTTTCATTGCAATATTGAAATGCCCATGGAATGGAGTAGTTATGGAGGCAACTTAGGATTCAAGTTTCTCACATTTCTTTCTAGGGACTATTCCAGATTCATGTAAAATTTTGGCAAAGTTTTTCGTTGGCTGCCTACCTAACACAACGCACCTCCTTTACCTGGGTTTGGGACGGGTTAACGGAAAGTTTAAGGTCCTCACCCTTCTTAAAGCCACATTTCTTTCTAGGGAACTTAATTTTAATTGTATGCATGGGGAAAGCCGTGTACCATGAAAAAAATACAAGCACAGTTTAGAGAGAGATCCTTTTCTCATATTGAAACAGTAAGTTTGTCTGCTCCTTCCGACTACTTCCGGGTTCAAGGCCTGGGCAACACATTCCATATCGAATAGTGATTTTTTAAAAATTCAATTGAACAAATTCAATCCGTATGTCATATTTCTTTCACCTCATTTACAAATCATTCAGATATATCCATCTACATTAAATCTAGAGTCTAGATATCTTAAATAGACATAGACTAGCTAGAGATAGATATCTAACTATATCAGCATGTTTTCGAAATTTGTTGAGACAGGCATTTAGGTCATGTTATAGTATTGAGTAACAAGCCTTAGATTGTCTATTACTAGATGATTGTGTGTGCATGGGAGTCCATAATAATTGAATAAGCCGAGATTGCCCTGATTTCAATTTTTACATATAAATCTGTTATTTTGCAATGGCAGGTCCTGATACAAGCCATTTTTTTGTTACAAATATGTTATTATATGATGAGTTCCAAAAACAAAATGCTTTCCCTTTCTGGTTGATTGAAATAGTTGGCTCTCTCATCCCAACTTCCTCCTCATTGTATTTTTCTGTTTCCTA
Organism: Amborella trichopoda; assembly: GCF_054954075.1. NCBI lineage: Eukaryota > Viridiplantae > Streptophyta > Magnoliopsida > Amborellales > Amborellaceae > Amborella > Amborella trichopoda. The sequence goes on from NC_142348.1 coordinate 1,938,048, forward strand.
CTTTCATCTTCTATCTGTCTAATTTCTTATTCATTTCCCTCCAATATCTGCCCATTTTCATATCTATTTCCCTGCAGGATCTCAGGAGGGACCTGAATCTTGAGCCTTTTGTACAACTTGACAAGGATACCAGAGAGGAAGATAAGGGAGTTCAGAGGACAGTGGTACGTAAAATTGTAGTGCTGTTGAAACCTATTGAGGTTTTGTGGTTATGGTTTTCATGACAGGTGTGTGTTTGTGCGTGCGCTTGATAGGTGAATGAACCATGTCCTAAGTGCCTTAATCCTCAGCTCGAATATCACACCAAACAGGTTAGACAGATATCTTTTTCCCAATTAGTTTACACATTTAGATCTCATGTTATGGAGGCTTAACCCTATCTTCCCTCTTGCCACAGTTGAGATCGGCAGATGAAGGGCAAACTGTGTTCTATGATTGCCCAAAATGCAGGCATAAGTTCTCGGTGAATACCTGAAAATGGTCTTTATAACAATGAAGAGGTATCTGTTCTGCCCCTACAGTGGGACATTACATGCTCAGATGTCTGCTTTCAACTCTTGGTTCTAGCGTTTGTTTACATTCATCATGATGAGCTATCATCAATGAAGATTTTAATCCCGAGTCTCAATGCTTCATGAAAACCATTTCATACATAGAAACAAACCTTTTGGACTGGCATATTACAGAGCTGCTTTAAGGGATTCACCACTCTATTTGCATATGGAATGGATGGGCCTCACAAGAACTGCTACATCAGTGTGTGTGTGTGTGTTTGAAATGTCCTTGTAGAATTAGTGACTGCAAGATATGTATAGGGCTAGATAGGAAATGAGCTGATTTTGAATAGATTTCATGGTAGAATCTCCTATGTTCAATTTCCCAATTGCTTCTCTCTTTCTCCCCATATTTTCGATGCCAGCTTATTCTTCAACGACAATGACAACTGCAGGTAATTGCTGTATCTTGTTTGCAATAGTTGGAGGAGCTAGATGAAGATTTGACACACACACAGGGAGAGGGAGATCCCACAAAGAAGGAGAAAGGGGGTGCATACTCACCCAAAATTGAATGTCTTGTATGCTTTCTTACTACTCTAAAAGTTTTGGGAGGTTAGGAAATAGCTTCATTCTATCCTAACCGCCTGCTAGGATCTCTCATATATGCAAGAAATATTTAGTTTCATTTCACAACATTTTGACATATATAAACAAAAGCAAAATTACAATCATAGTATAATTTGGTCCGTATTTAAAAAGGTGAGGTTTGTATAAGGTGTCAATCTTATAGAACTAAGGTGCACTACAAAACCTTATGATGGCATAAAAATCTAGCCGTACCTAATTTTGAAATTTAAAGCTAAAAAAATGTTGCATATCAAGTAGATCTATAAACAATTAAACATTCTGAAAATGGGTGGTTCAGATAATACGTTACATCATGCACTATTTTAATGATTTGAAATCTTTTTTTATTTTATTTTATCATATCTATAGATGTCGAGGTTAAAATATCAATTTGGCGCTTCTTTTAGCATCGGAATAACCTTTTCCTGGGTTTTCAAGGTGAGCCTTACTTTAATGGTGGAAACTTGTCTTGTATTTAAATGCCTCACACAAGGTTGACAAAATTAACTAGTCATATTCTGGTTACGATGAGGAGAAAATTTGGGAATGCATTCAGCAGTTTGCGAGCTGAACGATATTCGACAGTAAGTATATAGGGTGAGGATAGAGTTAAAACTCAACACGTGCGCACACACATATCTACGCAATGCTTATGGGCGAAATTGAATTATTGCCCATAGGCTCATAATCGCTCAAAAAATCGGGCGGTGTGTGTTTTTCGACCGTCATGGGCTTAGCATGTTTGTGACGGTCTAATTTAATGCGGAATTGCAACGGATGTCGTGCTATCTATTGCAGGTCCCTTCAATAAACCGTCATCGACATGGACATAGCAAGTTTGTTATATATATATATATATATATATAAAATAAATAAAAGGTGATCACCTTAAACAATCGAAGTAACGTGCACATTCAAATTCCAGGTGGACGATGCACTTCCCGAGTAGAAAAAGTTATGATGAACTGAAAATATATGTTCATTTCAAGTTAGAAAATTTAAAGTTCCAATAATAGTGCAAGTTAAGTACTTATATAAATACTTGAAAAATTTAAAATGGATTCAAATAATGCGTAAAAAGTGCACTATTTTTACGACTTCGAATTTTCAATTGGGGAATTTTTCAGCATTGGGATAATTTTTTCGGCAACATTTCCAAAGAAAATATAACTTTTTCCGGTGGCTTTTAAGGTGTGTCGTCCTACAATACAAGGTTAACATCTTATATGTATATATGTATTTATGTATAATGACGATGTTGACATTTTATAATAAATATTTATTTCAATAAATATTTAAATGATCAATATTTCAATAGTAAATATTTGAAATATAAATTAATAATGAGTATTTATAGTAATGGTGATGATGTTGACAACATCATCATTTTTATAACGTACATACTAATTTATTATAGGGTTAGGGTGTTCACATTATAGAGTAATTTATCATTGTATTCAACAAAATTTAGACATATATATATATCCTTGTTTTGTATAGAGTTTTTTTTTTAATAAAGGTATTTTTGATAATTCGTAGGGGTGTGACATCACCCATGTGGAGCGTTACTAGTGTGTTTCATGTGCATGTCACACTTCATGTGAATGATGCTACATCTTTCTTAATGATAAAAAATACCTTTATTAAAAAAATACTCATGTACAAAACAAGAGTATAGAGGTGTCCAAAATATTGAGTACAATGATAAATTACTCTATAGTGTGAGCACCATAACATAACTTTTTATTAAATATGAATATTATGCTAAATTAATTTTATTATAATAATTATAGATTATTTAATATTATAATATTAATATGTTATTATATTATAACTTTAAGATAATATTGTAATAAAAGTACTTCGTACGAAGTGATTTTAAATTGATTTGAGTATCTTTGGCACAAGGTGGTCACAATAAATCTTGACCATTGGATGTGAAATTGGGTGGTTGTATTTATTTCATTGACCAAGCTCAAAGGAGTTTTACTCGAACTTTGTGATATACTCGAGTTATCAGATTTCATATCGGATGGTTATAAGTAATTATGATGTCTCTATTCCAAAGGAAATGGTCTCATTGTGAACAATCTTTTTTTTTTTTTTTGGTTACTTAAAAGGTAATAAAAAAGAATAGGACTTGATAAAACCTATATCGATTCTCAGTAAACGAGTAGATATTGGGGGAGACCCAAAGGTAAGATAATTAAATAAATATTATTAATGGGAAAAGTATTCTGTCAGGGGACGCACACGGCCCATCTTCTATGGTCATCCAACTAAAATATGAGCTATACAATGCAAATTAATTCATAAAATATTTTTGAATCAAAATATTATTTAATTTTAATATTCAAGACCGCCCTGGCCTATATCATAGGTCTCAAAAGATTTGGATGCAAATTCCAAAAGATTTGGATACAAAATCCATCTTTAAGACAGACTTTAGAGGGGGAATGCACTTGCATAAATGAGTTGAAACCTCATCCTTATTAATATATTTTAATTATATAATGAGAGACATGAGTCTGCACACAATTTTATCAACTAAATTATTAAATATTATTCATAAAATAGTTATTTTTTTAATTAATTTTTTAATTATATAAGTATAACTATAGTATGAATTGTATTATAAAAAAAATATATAAATAGACCATTTATTTTTAATACAAGGTCACAATCACTCGTGTCCATCATATTTCAAAAAAAAATATGATATCTAATGGCTAACAACAATTGTGACTTCCTTGCAACAATATACAATCATTTATTATAATTGTATAATTTTATTTTAATTTAATGATATTTTTTAATGACTTTTTATTGACATTGTACACTTCGAGGGAGCATAAAATTTCTAATGTACTTTGATATTAGTCATACTATATAACTTGTTATGATATTACCACATGTAGTGCATTTGCTGAATTTTAAATACCAAAGCTATAACTAAGCCTCCAAACTCATTCTATTTCCCAAGGACAACTGCAGTGAAGTCTGTATGAGGCTTTATCCTTATATTTTAGAAGTTGCACCTTTTGGTGTCGAAAAACTTAGGATGACTTAAAAATCTATTTTCATCCCTAACTCTGGAATTTAATATTTCGAAAATTATATAGATCGAATGCAATTATAAAGCTCAAAAATCTTGAAAATAGATGGTCTATACAATTTTTTACAAAATATATTATTTTTAAGAATTGAAATTCATTTTTTTCTTTATATTGACACATCTTGAGGTTGAAATTATTAACTAAAGGATTCTTCAATGTTCAACCTCTCTTCTAGGTGATTTTTGAGGTTCCACCTTACTTCAAGGTTGGACCTTGGCGTACACGTTTGCCAAATATTTTTATTCCCATAGGGGTATACTATTCATTTACTCACTCGAGCAAAATACATGCTAAGGATACCTTTTGGATCTCAAATTTTGTGGATGTAATTTGTATAACGGATGGACTAATCTTTGTAAAAAAAAGAAATCTGAAGTAAACTCTCTGCGTACCATAAGAAAACTAATGCTTCACGATTGAATAGAGATTGTCTACTTTTGAAGTGCTAGATTATAGCTAAGTCAAAATTCAAACTTTTTTTTTGCAAATAATCATTTAGCAATTTTTACGTGGATCCTAAAATCTTAGACCAAAAAATTTATGGAGAAAAGCCGTTTTGGGCAAGGGAGTAGATATACAGTATGCTCATGGGTATCTACAGATAAGCACAAAAAAACAATTCCCGGGATAATAGAAAGTAATCACCTGGACGATTTTTCTATGGAAAAACTTTCTACGTGACCCCACCTAGATAGAAAATTTTGTAGCTGAAAGGATGGCGAAGATGATACCAGCAAAAATGTCACAAAATTGGAGGTAAACTTGGGAACCGGCTTTCAGGCGGTTGCCCATCCCTTACCCAATCGAGAAATCCTCAGGGCTTGCAATGGGTTGGACATGGCCGGACCAGGACCTAAAAAAGCAATATGGGACTCAAACCTGACCCAAAAAAACAATAATATATATATATATATATATATATTTTATGTTAAATATATGAGTAA